>NC_139810.1:18908921-19104803 GCF_963457635.1 Microchirus variegatus
CTCAGTCATCCACTTTCTGTTGCACTGGAGCAACAGCAAAAACAGAACCAGCAGTCAACACTTTGTGAGAGAAGGGAGGAGAGAGTGAGGAGAAAGGGAGTTTTCTCTTTTATTTATTTTTTTCTAGTCTAAAAAAAAAAAAAAAAAAAGGGATAATTTCTAAGAATGGTTAGATTTTTTTGTACCACGTACACTCAATACAAAACCCACAGATGCACATTGAAACTGAAGCTTACAATAGGCTACATTTGTGGCTGCAATTAGCTGTAACACAACACAGAGAAAATCCCATAACATGGCATTGGTAACCAGCACACAGCTGACTCATGTTGTCAAACCTGCCAAGTCTGTGGTAGTTAAATACCAAGAAATAATGTGGCAAACTAATTCTCCGTGTCTGTCCAGTTTTCAGAACCAAACTGCACACAGTAAAACAAACACAGTGACTGACGTTGACTAAGGCAAAGTATTAAGTCAGATATTTGCCTCGGCAAAACAGAGACATGAATAGGACTAAATATGGCATGAATATTAGATTTAACATTCCACCTTGTGGCCAGAAACATAACAGGTGCGGCTTTAAGCTTCGCTGCCTTTTTGGAGATGAGACACAGATGCACTGTCACTCAAGAGTGGTCCAATAAGTCAACACACAGTTCAGTTGTACAGAGTGCCATCAGTTTAATCCGCATTGTCAGTGCAGTATCTAGAGCAGTGTGCAAAAGAGGGCAAAGCCATGCAGTTTGCCACGTGTGAGAACATGTGCAAAGGTGTAAGTAAATGTAAAAAAAAAAAATACTGTATGTCAGACCTAAGTGCCACCCACACGGCCTCCCTCATCCTGCCACGGTGGCTTTCAACGGCCTGTCTGCTAACCATTGCTGGGAAACACCTTCTTAGCATCAAACACAGTAGCATCACATGCAATAAGGAGCTAGTCCCAGCAGCAGGTGCAGTAGTGCTATACTTAACAGCATGGGCGATGCACGCAGGAAAGAAGTTACCCCACTGGTCCATCTGACACACAGAGTCTGGGGTGAGAATGTGTGTGCCGTGTGCTCGCAGCGTGTGTCCATACATCACGTGCATGTCCCTTTGTGAGTCTATGTCAGTGAGGTTTCTTTGGTAGTAGCAGCGGATGAGAGCATAAGCCACTTTCAACTGACTGGGGTAAACAGCAATGAGAGAAGATAAAGGGCAGAGTGAATGTCACATTACCCCAGACCTTTGCCTGTGCTCACCGCAGCATCAGATAACTGCAGCAGGAGGGAAAAAAAAAAAAAAAAAAGTCTGGTTTCCTCTAGCATATAATTGGTTATCTTATTGCAATCTACTGCTCTCTTGCATCTGCACAGAATAAAGCATGGAAGAGTGAAGAAAGAGAAAGAAAAAAAAAAAGACTGAAGTTTGACTGTTCTGGCAGCTACTAAAATAAACCATTATGTGCACACATCACTATATTTACATGGGTGTGTTCTTTGGTGAGAGAAAAACTGGGGAGGTTTATGTACAACGTTTGTTTCGCTTGGGTTTCACAAACACGGCATGGACTTCAACAGGATATACAGTTATGGAGAGTGGGAATGAGTTATTGTAATTGTTAAACTACTGATGCTGATAATCAGGTCATGGTGTGTTTACTTCCAAACAGCAAATAATTATAGCAGTATATTAGCAGACATGAACACAAGGTTTTATAGTTTAGTTAACAGGGAGGGAAGTGTACAACATCATTATTATTAACAATATCTCACCATGCAATAGATCACATCATGCAAGTGATCGTGAGTGCAGTATTCACAAAATATATGATGTTTTCAGGAAGCAGCATTGCATCCTACATCTTTGTACGATATGGATGTTGCCATGAGAGAATGTGTTATAATGTGTTTCTTCTCTCTGAGAGAAGAGTTCTACAGTAATTTATTTACGACACGGTTCAAGAATAATTCTATATATATGTCAAAAGGTGCTTTAAGATTCAGACTTAATTTGTTTCTATAATTGCCCACACAGTGTGACCAGATGGTAACAGCTACTAGGCGTATTTCGCACCTTAACATGTTTTCACATATCATTCATTGCTACTACAAAGAAAGTCTTGAAATCAACTGCAATTTCCAGTAAGTGCGTTTGGTTTCGACTCCGAATAAATGCGCTATGTGAGGTGGAATACGTCCTATAAAATAATGAGATATTCATAATGTGTCATTGCGTGTGAGAAATAAGCACAGGATGTGGATGTGTTTTCTCATGAGTTCAAGTACATACTCTCTTTTTTAGCAGTTAAGCGGTTTAGCTTAGTTTGGGGGGAGCCTTGAAACATAATCGGGCCACGGTCAGTACCTTGAGGTGCACCTTTCCAAACCAATTGGCTAAAATGAATGGGGGAGGTTATTGTTAAGAAATTAGGGGCTTGGCTACTGTATCTCACCACAGCAATGGGCAGTCTTTTCCTAGCTGGGTTGATTCCTGGAGTGGAGGCAGTGTGGAGCCTAACCACTCGTTCACCCACACTGTACCGGGCCTGTGGTTAGAGAGAGAGAGAGAGAGAGACACACAGAAGAGACAGAGAAGACAAAAGTAGGGAAGGAAACGAGATGGAGGGGCTTTAGTTTGTGAGGTACAAGCAGGGCATTTGTATAAGAACATGTCAAGGACCACACCACCCCACACCCCCCCACATGAACCTTTCCCTCCTTTCCCCTCAACCGACAGCACTCCTCTTCTCCTCCTCATCCACAGCACACGCATTCAGGGGGAGGAGTAGTGACATGAGACTTACACAGTGACTCTACGCAGCGCCGCGCTAGGGGAAGAATGGAGGTTAATGAGCTGACATCCCCTCCACCCTGAACACGCCTCCTCCCCATGCCCACCTCCCTTCTCTCTTACACACACTGACAAGCATATACACAAACCCCCTACAAGACAGTGGGGCTCAGTGTTGGCACCGAGCCAAGGATCTGAAGACTAAAAGAGTATCATGGAGCAACGAGTGGATTTCTTATCCACTAACTAATGTAACCAAGAGTGCATTACATGATAAAGTTTGATAAAATATAAAAAATATTTGAGTGTTGGATCTTTTAACCTACTGGTGGTGGATTGAGTGTATGAAATGTGTTTTAATGTTTTGCACTAAACAGATTTTTTTTTTTTTTTTTTTTTTAAAAGGCCAATGGAATCACAAACAGACATGCGGAGGGACCCAAGAGTTAAATGAAGCCAAACCGCAACTGTCAGCATCATATCAAACACTATATAAATATACACAACTGTTGACTTGTTAAGCACAAACAGCTCTTGTGCCCAGACCACAGACCACGGGCTACACAAATAATGCTATTGTAGTGCATGCAGCACTGTGACTAACCTTCAAATGCTCACCAATTTCTTGGTTGTCACGTGGTGATGCGAGGGTGTACAAGACGTTCAATTAAACCTCTATGGTCTTAAGAGTTGCATCACCGGAAAACCGACATGTAAAGGTGACAAAGTCTCACAGATGAGAGCTAAAGCATGCACAGGTGTCAGTGAAAGCACATGAGAGTGCAAAGACAATAGGTGTCCAGTGTTTCTGCAGGTACGAAAACTCCCCGAAATGCACGTTCATGTAAACAAAGAACATTTGCATGAGCTTATCGGGGGTAAAATAAACATTTGTAGGACATGAGGCAGATGTACTGCATTTGTTAGTGATAGTGATACTAAGACTGCTGGAGTTTTATCTATGTACTTTCACTGAGCACTTTATTTGAAACACCCACATAGTGTAGAAGTCTCCCTTTGCTCTTGAAAAAACAGCCTCTTTTTTGGTTTAAGTTGGACTTATTCATTTAAAAATCTGTTATGTATCAACATGAATCCATCACAAGATGCAGATTCATGCCGACAATCTCCTGTTGGACCATATCTCAAAGGTTTTCTGCTAGTTTCAGATCGGGTGATTGGGGCGAGTCGACTAGATTTCATGGGACTCATGTTAGTGAAACCATATCTGAGGTGACTTCTGCTTTGTGACACGGCGGTGGCATTCAAACGATGATTGATCGGTACTGAGAATCTCTAAGTGTGCCAACGCTCACTTCTGCTCACCACAGCTGTAACAAGTGGTTACCCGAGTAACAGCAGCCTTTCCGTCAGCTTGAAGCAGTCAACCATTATCCTCTGACCTCTCTCAATAAGGTGTTTTCCTCCAAAGAGCTAATACTAAGTGGATATATATATATATATTTTCCCCAATAAGTAAAAGTCTAGGTTTTGTAGCTGTTGTTCCAGGCCAGAGAAATAACACATGGTAATTATATATGGTATGAAAAACAATTACACACACATGCTATGCTAATGTGCCTTCATTACCGCAAAAAAAGAGTGTAAAAATGTAAAATTCCATGGAGAGAAATAACAACCTTTACAAAAAGCAGAAATACAATTGATAATGGTGCAGAAAAAAAAAACACTTTTGCAGAATCTAAAAACAGTGGACGATGGATTGTTATTCATTAGCGTTCACTGTGAGTCTTTTGGGTGAGTAATTTATGGGCAGGCGTGTACATTTTTAATATTCTTAAAGTGAAAAGCCCCAAGAACACAAACTCCATAAAATAATAACAGACATTTCACCTTAGCACTATCTGAGCCTCTCAATTATTTACCACTAATGAATTGCCTCGGGAAATATTCTTCCCAAGTACAATATGAACCATCCCAGAGAGGCTGAATCGGCTCGCTCAAATACTTAGCTACATTTACTCAATTATACTCACTGTCCCTTATATGGAAGAGGCAGGGATGTACATATTGTCTTCACTTTGTTCCACATGCTCAGACTGGTGCTTCCAAAGAATTTAGTGACTGATTAATAAAATGTCATTGAATACGCGGTGATGTTTTGTCAGTTGTGTGTGTCTGTGCTGCTGCTGGTTACAGTGAGAGGACGCATGCTGCCTTGTTAATAACATAACAGTGTTGCAGGTCAGTTGCCATGAATCCGCCAGCCAGACTTTGCCCTGTGCAGCCAAACATGCCACCTGAAACACCTCGTCACCACATCACTGAAAAGCCTTAAGGAAGCCTGAGGCTCATCCATTCCCCGGGACAGGTTATCAACAGGTTTAAAAAAGGCAGAGGGCAGAGAGACGACAATATTACAGTCATGTTAACACAATATCAATGTGGAAGTAAAAAGCTATTATCCAGCATCTTTACTCCCAACACAAACAGAGAGAAAGAGGCCACAGTCGCCTATCGATACTTCAAACTCTCAGCTAATGCAGGGAACTGTAGAAAAACTTTCAGTTTATAAACCCATCACCTTAGTGAATGTTAATACATTATGTGATCTCTTAACTTCCTCTAAAAGTGTTCATATGCTATTCAACTAACTCAACTTCCTCTCTTCCAAAAATAAACAAAAAAACCAAACCAGATAATGCAAATGCATCATTTGATACACATGCAACTTATTTTTAATACATTTAATAGCATTTTAACGTCGGAAAATATATATGCTGTCATGTTCCAACGAAGCGTAACTATGGGTTGTATGCAGGAATTATGACCCATAGGTACGTTTTTGTTTTGTTTTTAAATAGACGCCCCTAGTGGTGGTATAAATAACAGCAATCTAGAGGACCTGGTACCTTGGGTGCGTTGTGATTAATAGCTTCGATAAGGTTTCCACTGGCAGTTCTCTTAGTGGTTAAAGAAGTTGTACTTTGAAATGACCAACATGGGTTCAACTGCCCCCTTAGACAAGATACTTCCTAACCCTGTCTTGTTTTTTGTTTTTTTGCCCTAACTTTAACCTCATACCTATGGGACATATGGGGTTGGGCTTATAGTTACGTTCCAGTTTGAGGACTTGTTGTTCCAGATACCTGTGAAAACATGACAAGGGCTGAATAGTTGGACGACATATTTACTTTTACTTCATTGTAAAGCTATACAGTATTATGAGCCACCAGCACAAAGTATAAGAGTAATTCAAGCACTTTAACCCTGCAACTCCGAGCTTCTTTTTCAGCGTTATACGTTAGTGTGCTCGAGCATGTGCGAGTGTTTATAAATGCGCATATTTTATATCCGCAGTCCACTCGAAAGCAACAGAATGAGCTTTCAGCTTTATTCATGGGCTCGACATTGTTATTACGACTCAGTCAGAAAATTTCGAGAACGAGCCTTCCACAGAGGAGTCAAGGCCTTCCGTCGTATATCTGATGTAATCATCAGTCTTGGGCAGTAACTACACTAGAAAGAAAGTAAAATGCAAGAGGTTCCTTGTTCCTAGACAGCTGGTGGTTCAAGGTCTTATCAGGTAATAAAACGCAGGAGGGAAGGGAGAGGGATGGAAAGAAAACATATACTAATTTTATTTCAACTGCTTTAGGAATTAAGGCTCAAGGCTTAAAAAACCTGCATTAAAATAATCCTCCATTTGCATGTTTTATCTCACAAAGGAAGCTCCCATAGACACACATACACACCAACCCCCATCCTCCCTCTCCTTCTTCCCCTCCCCCATTCTGGGTGAGCACACACCCCCACACACTCATACACACGCCACATATACACACAGTCATCATTAAACACACACAAACACACACACACACACACACACACATTGAGATCAACCTGCTGCCATCTGCTCCACGCTCGCTGTACAATCCTCGTAGAATACATTATTCACTAGAATACATCACATCACATTCCCTCAATGTCACAGCCTTGTGCTGGAGAAGAGTGAGAAAGAGGATGGAGGATCGCAAAGAGCAAAACAGCTATTGTACTCTGACGAGAGGGGAAGAGAGAGCGAGAGAGAGAGAGGGGGGGGGATGTTAAATTGTACAACGGCAGAGTAAATTAAAGAGAGTTTCATTTGGCTTTTAGGTGAAACAAGGCTGTCAGCAAAAGTTGCTCCACTTGCAGCCACCAGGCTAGATTAAAAGTCCTGACAAGTAGGTATTGTGTGAAAGTGAAGTGACCGAGAGAGCAAACTTGGCAGGACATAACAGAGCAACGTTTATTTATCAAGGGCTTTTTTCTTTTTCTTCATCGTCTCAGTGTTATCAAGAATTAAAGGATAAGGCTTCCATATGTTCGATAGTTAAATGTCTGTTGAAAGAAAAAAAAAATAAATAATAATAACTGTTTGGTCCATAAAATGTCAGAAAATGTTGACCAGTGTCATACCTGGAAAGGATGATGTTCTCAAATGTCTTGTTTTGTCCAAAATCCCCCAAATAATTCAGTTTGAATGATTTCTTTGTTATATGGAGCAAAGAAACTACATGATATCAAACGATAATCGATTAATCGAGGAATTGTTTTGGCCCGTTTTTTTTTTTTTATTCTATTTTAATGTAAAATCATTGATCCAGATGGATCCTGGCATTTTAACACTTTTTACTCCTCATTCTTTGTAATTGTGTATTGTATGTTTGGGTAACATCGTCTGGAGTGGTTCCCTCACCTGTGGTTCTCTCTAAGGTTTCTACCTTTTTCTTTTTCCCTCTTATAAGGGTTTTTCACCTGGTAGTTTTTCCTTACTCTGGTCGAGGGTCTAAGGACAGAGGATGTTACCAAGCCTGTGAAGCCCCTTGAGACAAACTGTGTTTTGTAATTGTGGGCTATATAAATAAAAATCTATTTGATTTGATTTGAACGTTGTTTTCAAAAAAAAATAAACGCTTGGAATAAATCTGCTCAGCACCAAACGGCCGACAGACAAAATTAGCAGCTGGTGACAATGTGGAGCAGTTAAAGAGATGTTTATTTTTCTCCACAAGTATTTGGAATGAAAGACAGACTAAGAAACAAACCAACACTGAAGTTTCCTTCACCCGGTGATGTTTGCTGATGGTGATGATTTACAGCAGCACTAACATGACTATCTGGCTTAATGTTTTCACAGCTTTTTGGGGACTAATGAAGGTCTATAGCACAGAGGAATGATCCGTCATGTCAGGCTTTGTCTACAGAGGTAATGTTACTCCCATCATTATATTGTCACTTGTTGTATTTTTTCTCTTTTCCTTGTTGACAAAAGCTACAATAAAAACAACATGCCCCCAGTCTTATCATTTGTTAATACTGTAGCAATACTTTTTTTTTAACTGCCAGTTTTAATGCTGTTGTCATTTAGTGTACGTATTATTTACTTTAATTGATAAATGAAAAAAATTAAATATAGATCACTTCTTGGATTGTTGACATGTTTAACTCTGCTGCTGGCATTTGTTGTGAGCAGATGTGTGCATGTGTGTGTTGTGTGTCAGCGTCACCATTGTGCGGTCACAGAGCAGAGGGAGTGAACAGCTGGCAGGCCCACACTTGACTACATATTGACCTGCTTTGCATTCACCTGTTATTCAGGCGAACCTAATGTTTCTACTTGGCTCTGCTGCAGCTGAGTTGCAATTAACTTCAATGTGAGTGCAAGGCAAGCAAGTCTTAAGCAATTTGTCAAAGTAGTATCTTTTTTTTTCCCCACTCTCCGAACTTTGCTAAATGTCATTCCAACTAATCCTCTGAAATTGATGGTTTTCTTCTCTCTCTTTTTTTTTTTTTACCCCAATTTTCACACTTTGTAGAAAAGTGAAGAAAGTTTTGCAGCAAATGACTTCTAACCTGAGACTTCTTCTCACATTGACTGTACCTGCAAATAAATTCACACACTGCTACAAACCCTTAGCGCACGTTATCTCCTGACTGCAGGTAATTAGCCTTTGAATATGTCACCTTCCTGTCTAAACACATATTTGAATGGGAGCGAGCATTGGTGCGTCATGCACTTCCCTTCTCTCCTCTGCGCTCCTCCTCTTCACCTCCTCTTGTGTTTTTTTTCCCACCCTCCATTGCACCCCTCCCTCCTCTTTTTCCCAGATGCGCTCTCTGCTCTTGTCTGTGTTTGGGCTGCGACTGCAAGGGGTCACTGTCTGCCTTGTTCTCACACATGAAAACACTGGGCATATTTGATGTCGTAGTTGTGTGTCTGTGTGTGTGTGTGCACAAGACAGGGACAGCATACAGTTGTCTGTGGATTACTGTATGAATGAGTGTGTGTATGTGTAATAGTGTCAAAAGAGTGTGTATCACTGTGCGAATTAATCCTAATGTCTTTGCGGTAGCGCCTAAGCGCTTTTCTCACTGTGCGTTTCAGTGTGTCTTTGTATGTGTGTGTGTGTGTGTGTGTGTGTGTGTGTGTGTGTGTGTGTGTGTGTGTGTGTGTGTGTGTGTGTGTGTGTGTGTGTGCGTGTGCGCGCCTTGCAAGCTCAGTGCCAGGTCTCTCTAATGAGTCTGTCAGGCGCTTTTAGTAACGACGTGCTCCCCTGGCTCACCGCACTCCTACAGACACACTGTGATTAGCCGGGCCAACGGCACGCCACCGGGCCAGATTAAACACTCACCATGCCGCCAGGGAACACACACACACACACACACAGACACACTCATGCTCACACATGCACGGACACACACACACACACACACAGAGCACACATTTGAACAAGCACTACACGTCGTACAAGCACCACACTCGCGGAGATGTAGTTAGACACACAGTTTTATCATCACTGTGTGTGTGTGTGTGTGTGTGTGTGTGTGTGTGTGCGTGCGTGCGTGCGTGTGTGTGTGTGTTAGCCTTCTCTGCTACAGTATTTGCGCCCCAGAGCCAGGTATTGATGGAAAAAAAAAACATGTACCTATGGCACAGGCAAGGGGAAAAAAAAGGATGCTAATATTTCATTAATCTATCCGCCTTTATTGAATTCCTGGTTGGCGATAATCTTGAACATCACTCAGAATTAAGGCCAGCCCTTCTGGCTCCAACAGCTTTCAACATCTTCATTAAAGCAACATGATTCACTAATTACAGGTAATTACCCTTTAATCAGGAGCCCTGATGAATGAGCAGATATACAGAGAAGGGGGCAGGCCTGGGGACAAGTCGTTTTTCATTCCTCAAGCACTACGAGTGGATTCTGATTGAGCGTTTACAGGCCTGACCGTTACAGATCCTTGTGACGACTGAGCTCAGACATGACGGTCTGGATACAGATTCACTGCTTTGACCAGCACTTAAGCAGAAGGACAAATGTTTCCAGAACCACATGTGCTTTGTAACTTTCTATTTCCTGCTCTTTGTTGAGGCCTGTGAGGGGGCCAGCAAGGAGACAACAAAAGACACAACTACAAACCGTTAAAGGACATAGTGCATTGCATTGCACAGATGATCATTCGTTGTACTGGAATGATATAATGTCTGCCCACTCAACAGATCACCTCTAGACCCTTTTTCAACTGACTCTGTCTTGAGAACAAGTTCTGTTTTAGATTATTCTGTAACAACACAATTCACAGAATAAAACAGACAGAAGATTGGACCAATCTCAGCTGACATAGGGCGATAGGCGGGGTCACACCCTGGACAGTTCTCCAGTCCATCGCAGGGCCACATGCAGAGACAAACCTCCATTCAACCATTCACTCTCAGACCTATGGTCAATTTAGAGTGATCAATTGATCTTATTCAATTGATCCATATTGCATGTTTTTGGACTGTGGGAGGAAACCGGAGAACCCGGAGTAAACACACAAACATGCAAACTCCATGCAGAAAGGCCCTTGTTCCAACCCAGGTCTTCTTGCTGCAAAGGCAAGAGTGCTAACCACTACACCACCCGTGCTGCCCGCACTGGGATTCACATTATATAGATTGAAGATTTTTGTGTTTCCAGGTAATCAATGGTGGTGTTTTTTATAGATTTAAAGGTCCCATATCATACCCTATTTCTCCAAGTTAAACTAGTTAACTGGTGTCCTAATGAACAAGCACAGCAGTTCAATCACCCTGCCAAAACAGCCCTGTTCAGAACGCTCTGTTCAGTAGTATCTCTTTAGGTCCACCTTAAAAAAAAAAAACAAACAAAAAAAAAACTTAAGGGACAGGAAATGACATCAGCCACAGAGGCTACTGAGAGCTAACAGCAGTTAGCATTTGGAAAAGTGATCATTTGCAGGCTCTAGCAGGGACATTGTTTTCATGTATCCGCTGGACAGATAAATCCTCTGAGACTGGATGTTTGTGTAGAACTCTGTGCTGCACTGTGGAGCCAAGAATAGAACTTTTCATGGACTTCCGGTTTTCGGATACTGTTGCCGTCACCAGCACTCTCGCGTGTTTTACGGACAAAGCAGAGCTCCGCGAGACAACAATTCCAGGAATTTAGCACATTGTGACGTCCCAATGAGTGCGGAAGTCAACATCATGTGTTTCATCTCCTGTACTTAGACTGAGGAGGACAACTAAAAAATGAGTGAGTCATTTTTTCACACTTTGACGACTGATAAGACCTCCAGAGTCCCAAATATAAGGATTTAAATGATTAAAAAGTTGGTTTTGCATAATATGGGACCTTTAATATGCGTACAATGCAGTTTGGTATGAAAATGTTGTTGTTTTGTCCTGGCTGATATCCATCCCGAAAAAAGGCTTCATCAAACATGCCATGACGACTATAAAAGAACAACACGTGTGGGTGTTTCCCGGGTCAACTGGGAAATACTGTGTTAAGAATGGAGATTTAGTACATAAGGTTGTAATGGGTTAACTCTTCAGGTAGGCGGTTTAACTGTTCAGGTGTAGGAGGTGCAGACTGTTAACATCTAAAAGCTGCCGTGTTTATTGTTCCTTTCTTGTTAAACGAGGGGGGGAAAAGATAATTTTGTGTGTATGAAAATGAGATTGATTTAACAACTTTCCAACATTTAACACTAAAGTTTCTTATCTCTGGAAAAAAAAAAGAAGCTCCAACAAGAAGAAGACAGCATGCACCAATTTCCACCTTTTTCTTCGTTGTCTCTCGTGCCAAGTGGCCTATTTTTACACCTCCATGTGGCATCTCAGGGTTTTTCTTGTAACCACCACATTTCCTGTTATCAGTGTGTGGGTACACTGATACTGTGCAGCACAGTTACTGAAAAGGTCCTGACACTTGTCTCTCTAACTGTCTCTCTTTCAGATGCGGTCACAGATCTTTGTCTTGATGTCCAAGGTGATTTAGCCTCGACAGCTTCCTTTTCTTTTACACCTTTACAGTTCATGAATTAAAACACTATTTCCATGTATGCGATGTCTAGTCTACATTCAGTGAAGTGGAGATATTTGGCCAACGTTTTAGAAACGTTTCTTTGTTCATTTTCCTCTGGTTATTTACCTTTAATTTGGGGTACCTGGGATTAGAATATTTACACAAAAAGCCCTTAGAATTGTTTAGAATATACTTATTTCATTATATATATTTTGTTTGCCCTAACAGCAACCCGCCTCCCGCCTCCAACCCAGGCTCATACTGTAAATTATATTTATCATAATGCCATTTATCCCAACTAAACACTGTGCCTTTTGTCTGGCTGAAATGTGCAGAATGTGATATATACAGTACTGTGTGGCACAGTGGAGTAATTGTTTTTGTCCCTAAAAGTAAAGCACTTGCCAGTAAAGTTGGGAGAGAAAAAGAATATGTGCAGGATTTATGTTTTTCAGCAGCATTAAATTCCTTTATATATCAACAATGAAACAATTGCAAATTAGGGATGCACATTATTATCTACAGATATTGACTTTAAAATGTATTATCAGATATCAGCAAATGCGATGATTACAGTGGGCTGAAAAAGCTGCTTCTGTGCTAGCGCCCCCTACAGCTGCTATTTTATTTTATGCTAATTTATTTTTGCACAACAAAGATATTGTATCTGCTGCATCATTACATTATGTTTATTTCACTACAGAAGACACTAGAGGTCCAAAAAGGAAAGACATAAGTATTGATATCAGTATCAGTTATCGGTCCAAACACTCTCGATATATCGGCAAAAAAAGTCATGCATCCATAAGAAAGTGAATTTTGACGCTCCCTCGCTGTTCACACCTAACACAATGTGATTAGGCCAAAGTTGAGAGTGAGTCAAATTGACTGGATGCTGGTTCCAAAATAAACATTTGTCAAGTTCTTAAAGGTCCAGAGTGTAAAATTATTAATTTTCATTTGGCAGAAATGATGATAAACTGATTTTAATATGTACTGTTGTATGGAGGAAAAAAAAAATCTCCAACATAAATGTTGCTGAAGTTTACACACTGCACCTTTAAGACAACCCGGTCGTCCGTGAGGACAACGATGCAGATGTACTGTAAATGAGTAAATTGATTTCTGGGAAGTATCTGGGAGTCCATTAAAAAAGGCTCTCTTGTGATTCTGAGCTTTTTGTAGCACTTTGCTTCAATAAACATTAATAACCTTTTTGCCTGCAGGGCTAAACATTATATTATGGCTATGGTTCTCAAAACTGTCCAGAATCAGTTCCAGATGTATACGAGTGAGAAAAATTCTTTTATGAAAGCTAAATATACTTTTGGACTTAAAATGATAAACACTGAAATGCCAATAGACTGCATGAAACTGTTAACTGTCCTCTTTGTACTGCAGCTCTCCTCCAGTGTGATGCACAGTGCCTCTTTTGTTCTGCCACTCATTGCTTATGTTACTGTAGAGCACTAATGCACACAGATCGATAGCATACTTTCCATTTCAACACATTGAGCTGATGTGCAGACACACAGTTGGAATTGATCCTGCACTGTCAACACAAAGTTTTAGGCCTGTATGTCTTGTTCCCGCTGCAGAATAAGAGGCTCCTTAAATAAAAAAAATTAAAAAAAGCTTTCTCCACAACCTCTTTGTAGCTTGACAGTGACATCTACATATTACACACTGAGTAACTGCTTTATGATGTAAGGCGAGGTGGGTGGGAATCATTTTAACAGAGGCACAGAAACTGCACATCAAGATCAAAAACCCGAACATCTGGTCCATTCACATCAATCAAATTCAAAAACCTTCTGTCACTCCTAAATGCCTTCCTTTGCACACTGTAGACATTTTATCATTGCAAGGGGGGAAAAAAAACCATCAAACTGCCTCAAATAAAACTGTTCCCAAACAGCTGTTAAGTCATAATGGCCATAAAACATGTTCATACACAAATAAAACAATTGATATGAGACGTAAAGATAATAAGGACATGTCTCCCTGTGTTAGTGCAGAACAAACAAACCGAGCGAAATCAATTTCCTCCCCTACAGGATGTCCAGCAAGTTTTTACAACCGTGACTGAGAGGTGCAAAAACACCAAGCATGTTTTCGCATATAAGCAAAACTATCAATAAGCACTTCTAACGAGCTCAGAGAGGACAAAGTGCACGCACTAAATATAGTCTGAGACCTTTACTGACTTGAAGACACAAAACAGGAACTGGTTTGTCTCACTCAAACAGCTCATTATGTGCAAAATACTGAGATCACTGATATACAGTGAGATATGGTATGTCAAAACAAATTTTACAGGTGTGATTATACTTATTTTCATGTGTATTATACTAAATACCTTCCTTGGTTAGGTTATGTTGTAACAGGTTGCTGCAGACCAAACACCACATCACAACACATTAATACAACTACTCTTCTTTGACATGGCTGTTTGGATATGACAAAAAAAACATCAGGAAGAATCAGAATACTTTTTTTTTGCAGACATAAATAACACCAAGGTCTTTTCAAATGATGCATTGTAGGAGGAAACACATTTTGTGAATCGCCCAGCTCAAACCATCAGCTTCTGATAAAGCCAAAGATGGAGAGAATCAGGGAGAGTGAGAGCACTAATCTCATTACCTTCTCTTCCTGGCATGAGAGCATATTAATTTCTTTGTCGCAACTGGCAAGAGGGTGAGGGGGGGGGGGGGGGACTCCAAAACAATCAATCGCACATCCCACCATTTCATTTTCCATGTAATTAAATCATTAAATGTTATAAAAACATGTAAACTCCATCAGAGACTTTGAGGCATTTGCATTTTTAATCAGGCAAGATTAATTCTAATGAGCGAGCTGGGCTGAGGCGATGACAGAGCAGACCCATTGTGTGTCTGTCACACTCATTTAATTCTGTCATTATGTCCCATATCCTATTATGATAACTGGCTTTTTATTCTCAATCAACAACCAGACAATGCTATTAAGTCATAATCCCAGACTTGTGCACTTTGAACCTGTAACACCTTTAAAAACACACACACACACACACACAAAAAACAAAACAAAACAGCAGCAGCAGGCTGATAAAAAGAAGGGAAATATAGCAACAGTGCAATGTTCTGGCTTATTCAACCCGACTGCTCGCTCCAAATGAAAAATGACTGTCAAGAAGCTGCGTGCTGACACTTGGCATAGGGTGTAAAGCAAACACATTAGATGGAGGAAATGGGTAGCACCATCTTCCTCCTGCAAAGGTAACTAAGCAGAGAAGACGAATGTGTCCAATGTGTTCTTGCCATTTCCTCTGTCTCCGTCTCTGGGGAGTCACTTGACAAACGAAACCTTTTGAAGAAACCGACACTGCTGCTGTTTAATTGAAAGAAACTGCTGCAAACAAATCGGGGGGAGTTGCAAATAGATTCGATGTCCGGAAACAGCGCGTGTCTCTGACAAAATAAGGTGATGATGTTGCAAACAAGTCAACCCTGCACATGCAGAGCCCCCCCCCCCCCCCCCCCCCCCCAAAAAAAACAACTTATACTGCAATAAATAAAAGTGTTAGGTGCTGAGTTAAACCTCAATGTATGGATTTAATTCAATAAATAAACACATTTATATTATTAAAATAAGCCAACAATCATATTCATTAACTTCAGTCATTTTTTCAAAAACCCAGACAAATTTGTTTATTACCAAATTAAATTACCAGTTGCTGATTTTCCCTAGGAAAAAGACATTCGTATAAATAACTCCAGGAATGTGTCTTTGTTGTTATAATATAATTACCTCAATTATCGTGTAGGGACAAACCATGTCTATGAAGATTAAAAAATAATTTCTTTTTTTTTTTCATTTTAATGCTGCTTTTGAGAGCACAAAACACCAGATTTGAGCCTCAGCACTATTATCAAAGATAAGCAGCCGCGAGCGTAGGGTGTTGATATGAAACACCAAATCAGTCGTCACTATACAGGACCACTTTGTGTCCAACATGTGGAGTGAAATGAACATATATATATGTATATATATATTATATATATACATATATATTGTATATATTATATATATACATATATATTATATATACATATATATATAAAGAAACAGTGAATCCTGGTAAAAGTCTTTGAATGTTCTTTTTCAGCATGTGTGATGACATTTTTGGATCATTAGTTGCAAAATTCATAATTCATTGTGCAGGATTTAGTGGCATCTCGGTGGTGAGGCTGTCACAATCTGCAGAGAATACCGCGCTCCAGAGCCAGACGTGCGTCATGGACGACTCTGCGAAGGAGATTCGGGTGATTATACGCTAATGAAACCGTCATTGTGAATATTCAAATCAATATCGACCAAATAGTTCCCCTAAATCTTTTTCGATTTTTTGTGGATAAATCAGCATGAGTCACGCGCTCCCTTTTTTTGTTTAACAGGTGTAACATTAATGCAAATATAATCACACACCGACAATTCATTGTAGTACATTACAATTCACATAATAGTTTCTCATCCGTGCAATTTTCTGTATATAAAGCCTGCGAATGTGTTTGTGACATTGTCAGAAAACATCACAGTAATGGAAAAAAAAAATGTCATCCATTCAATAGCTCACCATGTACTGTAAACAATGCCAGGAAAGGCAGTGGGGGCTGCGAGGGCTTTGTTTCACGGCCCCCTAAATGTTTGTATTTTCTTACTGGCTGCTGTCCTCTTTACAAAACGCTTGTGCAGTCATCTCACTCATAATCTCCTCGCTAAAATTAGCCGTGGAGTGCAGCAAAGCTGTCAGTGCTCGTTCGGCTGGACAGATACAGCTAGAATGCATTAATTTTCTCATACGGGGGAGAAAAGTGCTTTTTGAGGTTTTAGTGCCATTCACTCTACCTGTAACCCTGTGCATTAGAGTCATTCTCAGAGGTTTTTTTTTTTTTTTTACCATAAGAGAGAGTTTCGAGAGATTTTCCTCAAACCCCCAAAGACAGATGCAAAAAGGGAAACAAAGTACAGCCTCTCTCAAACAGTCTAATAACACGTGTTCTGCTTTATCAAACAGAGAAAGCCTCACTTTCTCAACTCTCACTCCACTAATCTTATGAGTAAGTCTGATGTCTGCCACCGGTGCACAGCCATTTCACACTCCCACAAGCAATTTCACTTTAAGCACTCTACAGACAAGATTTAATAAACCTTTTCATTTCTCAGTCAGACCTTATGAAAGTGCCGCATGGCCTCACGATTTACATTTTACTCACTAGTTATCTGTAAAGAGAAGTTAATAAGGTCTCTCTTAAGTACATACAAGGTGAGCGTTACTATGGGGATGCAGGGTGCTTTCTCTGTGCTCCGTGGCACCGAGGCCCAGCTCCATTGTGGCGAGAGACAACAGCTGTCTTTACCTTTGGCAGGCAAACAGACTCATTAAGGGCAGCCATGTTTGTTTTTGTGCCCGATACCTAGCCCTAAGCAAACACTGTCATATCTCCACTCCACAGCCCTCACAGACTCAACATTTCCTTTCCTCTTGTGGAGGGAGGCCTTGGCATGTTGAACCTGCCGTACAGTTTCTCCCCCCCCCCAACAAGCTCCGGCTGAGCTGCCAGTGGCTCTCAAAGAATGCGTGCTTAATTGAGAAATTTAGTTGTGGTTTGAGCTGATGAAATGCAGCTAGGACACTGTCGCGATGCTATGAATGTTGTGTATGCGTTATATACATAATGTATGTCATTATAGTGCCCCGATAACACATCTTGTGGTATGTGACAAGAAAGCCCTCTTTGTTTGTTGTTGCCGTAGATGTGATAAAGGCGTCATTATTTGGTCTGCTCACGGCCAACAGTAAAAAAAAAAAAAAAAACTGCAGTGAAAGGTTTCATTCGCATATTATCTCCTCTCTCAGCACTGTCTGTGACTTGAGTGACATGGCAGGTTGAATTCATAACGCTTTGACAAAAATTCCATTAAAGAGAGAAAATGGCATTGAATGTCATTCCATTACTGTGGACGGCAAACATGGGAATACTTTAACCCAGAAGGCATTCACATTAACTTATATTAAAAAAACAGCAGAAAAACATTTTTTTTGGCTTCTTTCGGCTCTAATATTATGTATAACACCAGTGCATTTGGAGGCAGAGTGTTTCAAGAGTAGTAGTCTTGCGAAATGTACTCACTTATTTGATTTCATCCCTTTTTACCATTTGTCAGGCCCAAAGTCACAATGCATTGTGAAATGAGTTCTTAATGTGGAGTAATGAGGCTGTCATGGCAAAGCAGTCTCTGCTTGTTTGAATTTGACTCATGTCGGAGATTCAATTAAATCAGCTGCAGTCAAATTGGCCCCGGGCCAGATCGGTAATGGGTGACCTCATTGAAACAATGCTCTGACATATTGAAACAATAAGAGGAAGGGCCTTGAGTCAGTTGCAAAAGCAAACTCCACTCAAAGGCGATAAGGTAGAAAAATGCAGTGAATGCAACAAAGATTCATGTTGTCAAGCGTCATCGTGTGGTGCACATGTAACTTTTCACATGTAACGTGTTGTTGGGAAAATTATGACAACACCAACAAATACATATAACAGTAAAAGCAATCGAATAATAATAACAAAAAGGTAGACGTCGCTGATTCTAAATCAAAAAACGTATGCTCGGTGAACTTTGACCCCAAACTTCCTTTGCCTGCAATAATTGCGAGCACATTTGACGCTTTAGAGATAAAACTACCAAACAGATGTTAAACACAGCTGGTCCATTTCTTCTTTTAGAGGTTTACTTGTCCTCAGAAGTCTAAACTGATTTATTTGGATATTGAAATGCCTGGAATCTAAATCATGACACAAACACACCCAAGGCTATGTAAACAACCTTTCCCCGTTCCAGTCCACAGTCATGCTTTCTGAGCAATAAGTTGACTCCCAAGGGCAGAAGCACTTCTCACTTTTTGTAAAGGTCTCTCAACTGTCGCACAGTTATTAAGAGAGGGCACGTCTGAGTTTGTGGAGAGGGGACGTTTGAACCACTAAAAGGCTTATTTTGGATCAACTGCCAATGTACAATCAATTCTGTTCCTTATTTTAAGGTTTGTTTACCATTCATTATGTGTACATTTACAGTTTGGTAGTAAGTGACTTCCTGAGTGCTTTGTAGAGTAAACTGAAATAGACGAAACAGAATCAAAATGGAACATCTTGCTTTGCTTTACTCACAGGGGCAATGGCAGTTACAGTAAACTGGTTTAAAAAAAAAAAAAAAGCGTGCACACACACACACACACGGCATCTCATTAAGCCACATTCCCTCTGGCCCTTATTCCATTAGAAATTAAAACTTGCGACGATTAGTGGCAGATTGGTCTCAGCTCAGTGCGCTACAGCCGCGTTCTCAAGGCGCTGAGATGACTTAATTACAGGCTCATCTGAAAAGTGTGTGGTGGTGATGGTGCTGTGCTGGAGCACACAGTGAATACTCGCTGAAAGGGTCAGACACAGCCATATGCTGGGAAAACAAACAGCTGAATTAAACTCTAAATCATCCTTATTCTCCACGGTTCTATGAAGTACCTTGTTAAGCTTCCGCAATGAGGGAAATACGACTCTCTACTACTACTGCTGTTTGGTTATTTCTTCCAAAGGATACCAGACGGGATGGAAGAGGCTGAAGGTCAAACGCTGGTGAGTTCATATTTCTCTGGACGGAACACTCATTTCGTTGTTTAGGAGATTGTTTGGTACTTCATTCTTTAGGGTGCATTCACGCCAGCCCTTCTTAATCGAACCCTAGTTCGTTTGCTCGGAAAGTCTGGTTCGTTTGGTTAGGTGTGAATGCGTAACTGAACTCTGATCCGCACCAAAGCAGAGAAAAAAAAACATAGGTCTGAGACCATTGTTGCAGCGTATACGTGTCGTATGTTCGCATAAAAAAAAAGACAGATTGCATCTCCATGTTTTTCATCGTTTGTCTCGTCTTCTCCTTCAGTAATTCTTGATGCAGCGCCGCCTCAGGTGAGGAGGGGAATACGCTATTCAAAAGGTTTGGTTCGTTTCAAGTGTGAAAGCAAACTGAGATTGGCTGAATGGTGCAACCCCCAATCGTACCGAGTCTGGCAGACTATTAGGTGTGAAAACGACCTATGTATCCTCTGCATAGAGACACCTGCTGAGAATTTAACTTAGACAGTAAATTTGTGTTATTTATTAGTGCTGGGCACGTTAACGTGATAACGGCGCATGACGTGTTTCCATGACGACTGACCGGAAAAAAGAAGCGTGTGATGTCATGTTTACGTGACTCCCGATTGTTAAAGGTGCTTTATGTAATAAATCTAAAGAAACTGATCGTAAAATCCTCCTAATATGTCACAGAGACTCAGTAATAATGTTCATATAACAGACTCACCGACAACAACAGTACAGCCAAAATATTCACATTAAAAAAAATCTTTTGCAGACTGCAAATCTTGTTTATGTTTTGAAATCATGTTTTGGCATGTGGCGCCACCTACCAATCATTGCAGTCAGTAGAGTCTCAGCTGCCGAGCAACCACGGGTTGCCAGTTACAGTACTAAGCTACAATGGCGGAGAAAACGAAACCTAACAGACGTTGGTATTTTGAATTTGAGTGTAGTAACTGTTTTTGCCCACAATCTTACATATGGTGTCTTTAAAATGAGTAGCACTGCTCTTTTCATGGAATAAACAGACCGCTCCAGTTCAACTATAGGCGCGCTAACAGCGCTAGAGTAGCTAACGCAGCTAACGGAGCAAACTGGTAAACTGGACTCCGGTGTCGCGGCACGTAAACAAGACGTCACACACGTCTTTTTCTGGTCCGTTGACATGGGCTATTATTTATGTTTAATATCTCCCATTTTTTAAAAACCACAGGTAACATGAATTAAAAGTATCTCTACAGTATGTTTCCATTTGCACTGGCCTCAGAAAGCAAGATATTTTATCAAAGTCCTGAATCAACACAGATAACTAACTTATATATATATATTTTTTTTTATCTACCTCATCACTCTGCCTATGACAAGGACACAAAGCACATTTTTCTGTAATTGAACCAACTGTAGTTTATGTAACAACTGACCGTTCTGCCCTTCAAACTAGAGAAAGACAGAGAGAGTGATTTGATCGCTCCGTGTTCTCCTGTCACGTGACACCATGTCCCATTATATTGTGATGTTGTCATAGGAGGAGAGGAAATGAAATGCCTCAAAGCTATATAGGACAAGCACGTGTGTGTCTGTGTGTGTGTGTGCGTACTCACTTCTGTTACCTCTTTAGGACCTTTTCTGGCACAACACTAACCTTGTCAGGTCCTGTAGTCCTCATACGGACTAAAATCTGGCCCTAATAAGGACGAACCTAAGATTTTAATTGTTGTTAGGTTAAGGTTAGGGTAAGGAATTAACTGGTTATAGTTAAGGTTATGGATAATGCTTTTCTTAGGCTGTCCAAATGAATGCAAATCAATGCAGTGACCTCAGAAGAAGAGCTTCACAAACCTGTGTGTGTGTGTGGTTCTTGTATTTGTAGCTTTGTGAGGACCAAAAATCCTCACATCTTTAAAGGGCTTTTTGGGGGGTGAAGACCTGGTTTTTTGGTTAGAATTTGGTGTAGCTTTGTTAGGTATGTCTATCAGGGTCCTCGCTTTGAATGTTGCACAAACGTGTGTGTGTATGTGTGTGCGTGTGTGTGTGTGTGTTCCTGCACAATAAAAAAAATTGGATTGGATTCCTGATCCAATCATAGCAACTATAAAACCATCCAGAACACTAGACTTTGAGGAAACAATTACGACAAAATATTCCTACATAATGGCACAATCCTGGCTGTGTGACGTCTGACAACTCAAAGCATCAAAAATAGATCTCAATGTTTTGAAGAAACCATCGAGCTACAATATTCACTGTGTAATACATTTAAAATGGGATCAATCTTCACCACATAGGGTACAATCAAAATATGATATACTCTTTATATTCTCATGCAAGCATTAGTACTTAATGATATGAAATATCATAAACTAAACCTTTAATAGGGAATCATTCATACATATATGCTGCATAACACTGACAAGTGCAGCCAATCGGACCAGCAGAAAAAGGACACATCTACAGTATACATAGAGTAGATGTTCCCCAGAGTGAAGTTATCTCATGCTCAACAACAAAAACACCTACACACAGACAGACAAAACAGGCCACTGAGTTGTTTGGCCTTTTCATTTTGAAGGTTTTACAAGACTTGGTCCTGGTGCCAATAATCACTGTGCAATTTGAATCTTTTTTCTTTTTTTTTTTTTTTTTTAACACAACTCGCTGTTCAATTTTGACACATTCTAATTCAGATTTGGACAGCACATGGTCGTACAAGAGCTGTTTGAAAGATTGCGTGCTTCATAGCAACAATACAAGCACCTATTCTAATGAAATACAGTGCCTTTATCTCCTCTGTGTCTGAATAAATGATAATAATGCTTTTTCGGGGGCTGGCAGTGAAGAGGTTGAAGCAGTTAATGAGTCTGGTGCCACGTGTGGATAACCGCACATTACAGAAGTACAGTTTATTATTTGTGGTTGGCGCGGGCATTCGCCGTGATAAGAATCAAACAGTTTACCAGTACACTTTCTTCGGTGATTCATAAGAGCATTCTGGATGAGGTTTTATGAGTTTTCACAAAGATGCAGAGGGCACACTGTTTCTATATGGTTCGTTTTATTATTGCTTTCATGTCTGCTTTTATATAAAAGGGGACTTTTGGCTTCAACCAGACGTGATAAAAATTCTGAGGGAAACATTGCATGTATTCAACTTTGTGAGTTTAGAGTTTAAACCTTCTTCTTATCCAGTCTTTGCCTCTTTGAGGCTAAAGTGAGAGGCAGCGGAGTGTGAAAAACTGTGCCAGATTGCATCATTATTTCCCACCTGATGTGTAGACAGTTTAATGGGAGTTGCTCTCATAATCCGAGTGAGGCCCGTAATTATTCAACACTGCATGTGTAAACTTTGCTACTGTATTAGCCAAATCTCGACACAGTGAAAGGGAAACGTATCTTGATTTTCAACAAAGGAAAAAATTGGGCACAATGAGTGATGACGGATGCTGATATTTTCTTTTTTTCCAACAAGTCACCGTGTCAGTTGAGAATTTCCTTTGTGTGTTGCTCTGTGTTCGGGGGATGTTGCATGAATGGGCAGTCAGCATTTAGGGTTCAAAGGAAAACAGCAGCCTGAGCTCCCGTGTGTGTGAAAACCAAGGCTACAGTGCTCTGTATCGAGTGCCATTGTTTTGGTAATAGTAAACCTGGGGCACTTGCCAGGAGGCATTAGTAATTCATCTAACAAGCTCCACAAAGAAAACCACAAAGTGCTCCACTGTCGACTTCCTCTTATTGAATTCTAAGCACATAAGCACATTTCAAAGTATCTTACAGCAATGTATAAACTTTCTGATTACTAGTTGTCCGGAAAATGGCTGCCATGTTTGTTTAGTGGTATGTTTCCCTGACAGGAAGCCAGCTCATTTTGAAGCATGTAAGCGTGTTTCTGTTGTTGTTGTTGTTGTTGTTAGTTAAGGAGAGAATAAAGGAAGAGAAGAGGGAAGGCAGTGAGTGAAAGGCACACAGGAGAGGATTAGGACAGAGTGCAGTTTTCAGTGGGCCAGGCAAATGACATGATCTCTAATTACCCACAAAGCACTGTGTAACCCAAGCCAAAGATTAGGCTGCATTATCAGGCTTAATAAAACATGGCCATCTCTCAGTTTCACTCCTGCTCCAAGTCCATCGGCTGCAAACATTTGTTTCTGCTCATGCCATTCATTGTGCCCTTTGCCACGTGACTAAAGCGCTACCTGTCACTGCTCAACTGCAGTAACAGGTGCAGAAGTTAGCAGTCAGAGCCTGAAGGAAGCAACTTCTCTCTATCTATCAGCTGACCTCACACACACACACCCATGCACGCGTTGCATTGACTTACATTCATTTCCTGGAGACTTCCTCTAACCTTAACCATATTACTAGAGGCCTAATCTTAACCCTGAGCCTAACCATATTCTAAACCTAATCTCAGCCTAACTTTAAAGGCGCAATATGTAAGAATGTGGCCAAAAACAGTTACTACACTCAAATTCTAAATACCGAGGTCTTTTAGGTTTTGTTTTTCTCCGCCATTGTAGCTCAGACGTAACTGGCAACCCGTGGTTGCTCGGCAGCTGAGACTCTACTGACTGCAATGATTGGTAGACGGCGGTATGTGGCGCCACAACGTCAAAACAATTTCAAAACATAAACATGATTTGCGGTCCGCAAAATAATTTTTTTAATGTGAATATTTTGGCTGTATTGTTGTTGTTGGTGAGTTCAGTTTGTTATGTGAACAATATTCCTGAGTCTCTGTGACATATTAGGAGGATTTTATGACCAGTTGCTTTAGATTTATTGCAAAATTCACCTTTAAAATATGTCTTCACCTTAAAATTTTGTCATTTATGTTAGGGGGACATGATTTTTGTCACCATAAGGAAGACCTAGCCTCTTAACCCTCAAAATATCCTAACTTCCTATGGTTTTAAGTACGTTCCTTGGGCCTCACACACACATTGTTTTATATTTCAGTCATTCTGTATTTCATACATCTATTCTTAATTTTGCAGTTGCTGCTTATAGTATTTATAGCTGTAGTTAAAATGCAATGATATAATGTGATTTAAACAGACAGTATGATGTATGAAGTAGGTCAATTTAGAAGTACTTTAATATTGATACAGGCAACGCTGTTGTAACAAGACAAAGTTTTTGTCAAAATAGTTTTTCTTCAAACTAGAATATGCCCTAAGTGTAGTAATTTACTTTACTATACGCATCATCTAAATATGTAAACCACCACTAAGGTGCCAGGAGAACACACACACACAAGCCTGTGTACACGTACAGTCATACTTAAACATACATGCATACATTTAAATACTTTCTTGGTTCACGTGGGCCGTGCCAGTAAGTGCTGCTTTAGGCTACGGTTTTTCACTACCGTCTACTGTGTTATTAACTATTCTATAAAAAGATCTGCTCAAGTTTCCTTTCCTGTGTGTTAACAACATTACAAGAGCTGCCATGAGTTCTTTGAAGCCTAGTTAACACAGAGACAGAGACTCAATAACATCACACCACTGACCATATGTCATAATTTCCAAAATCCTACTTTGCTTTCCCGTGTTTGTTTTTCTTAGCGACATCACTCATCGGTGGGGCTCATGGCCAACTTAAGACTAAATAAGTCTACAACACAAAGACAGGGCCTCTTTCTTTCACTTTCCCTCCCTTTTCTTAACCCACAAGCCTCCTCAAACTTCTCTATCTCTCTTTTCCTCTAACAGCATCAATCACACCCCCCCCCCCACTTAACTGCAACATTTCTTCAATTTTTTCTTTATTATGAGGAATCCCTGTGTCTTAAAACAAAGATAAAAGCATTGCAAGAACTAAAACCATGGCATTACTACTATACTTTCTGTCATACTTCTCTTTCTGCCCCTTGTAAATGATCATTAAGCTCATCATTAGCTCACAAAGAGGAAGAATGAGCCACAGTTTGATTACCTCTGTGGCTCTGTGGGCTCCCGCAGTCTCTGCTGACTGAACTAGATGCAAACGATTACAGCCTCGCATAGGCAATTATATCTGCCTGCTAAATATGTCACACATAATAAACACATGCTCCTGACAGAAAGGGGATAAAGTGAGGTTGTCACAGCTGGGGGAAGAGGACAGAGAGCAAATTCAGGATCATATGGATTTATTAGCTCCGTCTTCCTCAAGTGGAAACCTCTCACAGTCCAAATCAATGCATGCCTGTGAATTAATGACAGACACCAGTGCTCAGATTAGAAGTCAGTGATCTGATGGTGAATGGCAACGTACAAACAGTAACCTACTGACTGAACATTTAATGTCCCACATGATCTGAGGTGAACCTCAACAAAACGAGGCAAAAACTGTCCAGTTGGCTGAATTCAAACTTTTCATCCTGGGAGCTTTCAGCTCATCACACCGTCTGTGTTAGTCCGGGCTTGGAACGATTAATTGTAATTTCATATGGAGACTGCCCCCCCCCACCCCACCCCTCAGATGGCACTGACACCAGGCCAATAATATTTGTAAAGGATATTCAGTGAAAACAAGGGAGGGAAAGAGCCTGAAATCCCTGGCAAGGAGCTTATACCATGGCCCATGGTGTTTGCACAGGACATACCTCAGGAAGCTAAGACAACTGGGAATGTTTGTCCAGCTTCCAGCCTCTTCCATACATACATACACAGTTTGTACAGTACGTATGCATACACACTGTACATAGAAACTCAGCACAGTGTGTAAAGTCTACATGTGTGTACTGTAAATGAAATTAGTATACTATCCATTTATTGTTTTATCAAATAAATTAATGTCAGAAGAAGACCCTGTACCCAAAGTGACATAAAGTGTCTTTGGGAATGTCTTGTTACCTTCCTATATCCAACAGTTTGCCACAGACAGACAAACATATCAAGTTCACCATGCTGCCATGCAGCCATTCCCTCCGAGTGTCTGTAATCATTAGCAAACATAATCAACATTTAACTAAACACCCAGGGGCCTACTCGACTCTACAGCAGGTGCTGACACTGTTTCTTTTTCTGTCTTCTTTTTCAGTAAGAATGAGAACGCCACTGCACTGCCCCATGGGAAGACCCGGGCTGACTAATGTAAGCACACTACAGTGGGGCGGCTGGTCTTAATTATGGTAACAGACGCTGAGGGGGATGCACCGGTACCCACCGACGAGCAGGTAGCTTAGCACTGGCAGGGGCAATAATTAGCACATTGCCAGCCCCAATTCACCTCAAACACACTCTTAGAAATAAAAGTGCTAAGTAGAACCATATAAGGTTCTTTGGTTTGTCCTCATAGGAGAACCCTTTTTTTGGCTCCAGGTAGAACCTTTTTATAAAGTCCTTTTATAAAGCCGAATAAAATCCTTTATTCAGGAAATGGGTTTTAAAGGGTTCTCTGTATGAAAATGGTTCTTACTGGAACCATTAGTGTTACCAAGAACCCTTGAAAAACCCTTTCTTCCGGAAAGGGCTTTTCCCTCAGCCCTTGTAGGAGGACCCTTTTGGAACCCTTATTTCTAAGAGTGTACCACTCACATGTCCATACTGCCATAACCGACATCCTACACATGAACTGCATTAAACCACCAAGAGTGGCAGAGAAAAAAAATCAGTGACCTCTGAAAGTATTATGTGTCTTATTTCCTTTAACATGCATTACTGTCACAAAAATCACAAAAATAGACGTGGACACCTTGTGGTCAAAGGACTTCTCACAACGCCTTGGTAAATATGCATACATGTGTAAATACACCATGTGTGTTTACAGTAAGAAATATCTCAGCCTTATACAGACTGTGTGTCTTGGCTTCTGTCAGAGCCGATCCCAGTTCTACTGAAATAATGTAAAACGGACAGAACCCCTATTAAAAGTCTCCTTCATGTGCTGGAGCAGCAAGAACACGCATTAGTCTTTGCTGTGCCACTGCTCACTGTGTGTCAACAGCCTTTTGCTGTGGTATGCCTGGCCTTCCTCTGAACAGGACTATGAAAGCAATTGTGATTGTGATTCCATAGTCAGCAGAATGCTTGAATGGCCCCGAGTTAGCATGCACAGGCACACACACACACACACTGTGTCACCACTCTGGGCCACTGATTCCTTCAACCTATTTGACTCTCACTCATCCTTTGATTCTCTCCCTTTGCCACATAAAACAGTGTGTGTCATTAGCTAATGGCAGCATCATCACTCAACTATCAACGTAAGTACTCGAGGGGTTAAAAATAACACATGTGCATGCAAAAGTCTCAATAAATATAGCCGTGTTTATTCAAGAGCTTATTTCACTTACGCGTGATCAGTTAATGGAAACTGGCTGAATAACTGGATATGTTAATGCAAAGAGACCTGGCAGTCCTGTATTAAAAAAAGGAGGCCGAGATACGGCGTTTAAATGGAGCATATCCTTCCCCAGCTTATCTGAGGTAGAGGAGACCACCGACTAACAAAGCCAGCTCTTCAATCATGTCCTATCTAAGCAGATATCAGTTGTTGGGAGGATATATGAGCTGGGTGGGGCCAGTGTGTATAAACATAGGGCCTACTCGTGCTCTCTCTCTCTCTCTCTCTACTCCATACTGTAGGCTGCAACTCACCTCAGCAGCAGCAGCAGTCAGCAATGTTTGATTAAGGTATTCAAATAAAGGAGCAGACACAGTTCCCATTTCACAGAGCAAACTAAAAGTGCCAGACGAACATCCACCGATGCAATTACCTGCACATTTTGTACAAGACAAGATGCATACGTTTCAATACTTTCTGCTATACGTTAAGTGCAAAATGTGTGCAGTGTTTGCACGGTGCATGTGAGTAATGTGCACACCTTGTAGCCAGTAAGGCAGCAGAATGCATTAAGGCACCGTTTCATATTACCATCAGCGCACGGACGGAGATGTTATAATGGTATTATTTTTGTGTAATCTATGTGGGAGAGCACCACAACAATGAACAGATACACAAACACGCACACAGTGGAACACAGTCAGCACTGAAAGTATTGAAGTGAACATCAGGTTATTTATGGATTTTTCTGATTCATCTCAGTCTGCACTTGAAGTACTTCTGCTCATTTATGCATTTCTTTCTGTGTTGTTCCTCGCATCGCAGTTAATAGACTTATAGCACAAACTGTTCGTGTTACTTAAAGACCGATCGAACAAGCTTTTCTCGATCATTTTTTTCCTCAAATTGATCACAATGACAATACTGCCAAAATAATGCAAATGACTCCTCGACTCGTGATAACAGGAATCAACACACTGAATGAGGTGGAAGAAAGTGCACATCCAGAAGCGTTCATGCGCGCAGCAATATTATGAATGGAATGAGCTGCGGCTCCAAGTGAGCAAAGTGTGACAAAGGCTAAAAGCACGACAGCTGCAAATGTTCCCTTGAAGTCACATAAACTTGCTAATTACTCAAACTGCGCTTGTTTCCGCTCACAGCATCCAGAATTAGCCAGTCACAAATACAATGGGTTCTATGGAGCTAAAACGGGAGCAGCATTCTCATTTTGTCCAGCTACAGTTGTGTGTGTGTGTGTGTGTGTGTGTGTGTGTGTGTGTGTGTGTGACTCAGATTAACACAACTAATTTCACAGCAATAAAAGTAGAAAATGCTCTCTGAGGTTTCTACGCTGATACTGGAGCAGCCAGAAATGACGCTTTTCCAAACATTTGCATAAAACCAGTGTGTGTGCGAGTTGAGGCAGTACTGCCCTCATCCATATAAGGCATGTGCGGTACGTCCACCGTCATCTATTTATTTAAATATTTAGTCCATGTTAAAATAACAAAAAATTGACTCAATTTATTCATTTTGACAACTTGTATCTGTATCATTTCCATCATTAATCACTTATTTGGTGTCCTGTTATTATGAAATGATGTGGCAAGAGGTCAGATAAACTCTTAAATATTAAATAAATATTGTTCTTGTTTAACAATAACAATACAAAAAACGATGTAGAAAAAAAACCACCAGACTCACGCGAGACCGTCACACGCAGTGCAACCTGGGAAATGATTATTCTGGGACATTATAATGAATTGGACAGACAACCTAAGTAGAGTACTGACATCTCATGAGAAGCACTGCATTAAATCTAGATTGTTATGTTGTTGTTTTTCTTATGGCTTCTCTCCCTCTAGGGGTCGCCATTGTCAATTAACATTGTGCAATAGGGATTGGGTTTCTTGCTCAAGGGTACCCCAGCCCTTTACCTGGTGGGGACTCGAACCATAACCCCCCTATTACAAGCCAGTTTCCTTTCCGCTTTGGCCACGTGCCGCCCCCGTTCACTGAACTCTAAAAACTCCTCTAAAAACTACAACCTAACGCATTATTATACAAACTAAAATAGACCCATATACCAATAAGCAAAAGTGAAAAATAATTGACCTTAACATCGTGATTAACCTTTCGCCTCCACTCTGCTTAAGAAAGCGACCGGGGCTGAATATAAAAGTGATCCACCACAGCTGCCAGAGGTGATTAGCAGCAGGCAGATGTGATCTGTAGATACAGTATATCCACATCACAAATCACACATCGCTTTAATGCTACCGTCAATTCAACAAGCATTTAAGGGGGAGAGGAACTTGACCTCGTGCGGCGTGTTAACAGGACACCAAATCATCCCCGCTGGTCCCAGCCTCATTTGCATCGCCCCGTGACGGTCATCAGCGTGGCACATGTGGTGATAGTAAATTATACCTCCCCTTGTGGAAAGAACCCCAGGTAAAGGAAGTGGAGGCATTTCAATAATTCAAATGAACACTTGTTATTTTGAGGGGAGCAAACGCTTTTGTATTGATGACAGCAGTTGGTGTCACTTTCTCTCTCCTGTGGAAACACTTTATCGTTTTACTGTCTAGTTGCCTTTGTTTCCCAGATCATGGAGTGCGTGTATATCAGCATATTCTTAGGATTGTCCTTATTCAGTTTTACCAAGAAGACAGATAGCCAGTTTGGAGGAGAAGAGTTATATGAGGCCATTTGTGTCACAGGCTTTAAAAAACCTGCCCTTATCAGTAAATGTTTTATATGGACCTCAATTCATCTGTGATCCAACGTGTGTCAATATGTCCTGTTGGTTTTTCTTTTCCGTCTCCCTCCGTGTTTGAAGAAGCTTTGGGCAACGGCAAACAGCAAAGACCATATATGACAATATGATTTAACATCTTTTACAGTTAATTACAGGAAATTTCCATTCAGTCGCGGAGACGTTCCATTGCCCACACAGTGAAAGTCAAACATCCCCAACATGCGTTTATCATCACAACTGAAGGCCGTCGTTAACCGAGAAACTCCGATGCGATCTTTATCTGGAGAGGAACCTCATCTGCAGCTGCGGGTCAACATCCACAGCCTGTTGATGTACAGTAGCCATGGTAGGTGACAACAACAACAACAGTCTGATTTAGGGAGACGGCAGATGGCCGAGATAGTTTAACACTGTAGTGTTTGCTGGCGGTGTGATAACTTGACAGTTTAAATGAGTTGCCTATGCTTCCCACAGGGTGTGTGCTGTGTTTGTGCTACTCATTAGTGCCTTTTTCTTTTTTTTTTTTTTTGCTGCGAACTCCATTCACTTTTCACTGTCTTTTGTGTCTCATGTGGCTGGTTTCTAATGTGGCATTTCTATCATTATACACTACTTGTTTTCTTTTTTTTGTTTTTGTGCACTGGAAATTACTGAATGGCATTCATTTATTATGTTGTTTGAAAAAAAAAAAAAAAAAACTTGCAAGGAAGTATGAGTGCAGGTCACAAGCCAAGAGCTGCGGGGTGACAACACTGACACAGCCTGACACACACACACACACACACACACACACAGAGAGAGAAAGGAGTGGTATACGTGTGACAGCCCGAGTCTGTGGTCTCTCGTTACAAAGTAATTAACAGTACATTACTGGCACACATCCATTTAATCGTTGAACTCCCCGTGGAAAACCACGTATGTTAGAAGAAATCATTGAGAAGGGGAGGCTGATGTTGGGAGCCGAGTGGGACAGTATGGATTCTATACAGCACCCTGGTATTCCACGTCGGGTGGGACAGTTCATGCCAGCTTGTGCAAAACAAAACACAAATCTCACGGGGGGGGAAATAATAAGATAATAACCAGGTTGGTTAAAGGGGGAAAAGTTTAACTATTCTTCAATTTCTTCCAATAGCTAAATAAAAAAAATGTATAAAGTAATTGCCAATAAATGATCTGTCCTGTCCCATACTAAGTGTCTAGTTTACTTGCTGACACTTGACAATTTTTTTGTGTGAAACTGTGTTTTGGGGCAAGTGGCCGCCCGTGGATAAAAACGCATCCAAAAGCGTGCGTTTTCGGTGCGTGGACAAGGGTGAAGTGGCTAGAATAGACACAGACAGACAGAGAGAGAGATAGAGACAGAGACAGGTGAGACATTTTTCATTGCACAAAGCCACACACGGTGCGTTATTTACCTTGTTCGAGTGATAATAGTCCAGCGAACTCAGACAACTTGGATCAGTCGGTAAGGAGCATGAACCCACATTAGCCGGGGGTGCAGGATAAAATCTCACGTCCATCTCAGGTTGTGCGAGACTGAAGGCATGAAATCAAATTCAGCGTCTTTTTTTTTCTTTCTTTCTTTTTTTTGGCTCACTATTGTCTCAGCAAACACAACACCAAAAAGCAGGAGCAATGAGAGAAAGACAGAAGAAGAAGAAAAAAAAAAGAAGTGGGGGAGTTTGACTCGGCACACTCTCTCCCTCACATCCGTTCACGGCCGAACTTCGGCACCAACTCTGGTGATGCGCAGTCCTCAGCGGAGCCCCGCACCAGGATGTTTAACGCTCAACTCACTTAGTCAAAAACGCAGAGTGGAAATTTCATGGATACGCACGTGTTTGGCAAAACTATCCCTCTTGTTCCAGAAAAAAACAAAAGCAAAACCTCCAACTTAGATCCTTTCTCTTTTTTTTAGAAATACAAATTCTTACAGCTGCGCCTCTGTTCTCCCTCTGCGCTCAGGACTCCATGCAGGCTTTGTTATGGAGGTGCATATTCTTGCATTGGTTCCAGTACAGAAGTGGTTGGACTTCCCTCTGCCATGCGACCTCTGCCGATAATAAACGGGAAAGAGGAACGGAGGGAGAAGGGGGAGGGGAGATTGGTGGCTGCCTTGGCAACCGCTCTCCTTTCTGCAACTGCGCGCTTCTGATTAGCTGGAAATGTAGTAGTGTGCACGGCTGTGCATTATAAAGCGCACTCTGCTCCATCAGTGCTTCATAAAGGAATCCATTTGGGTTATTGTGCCAGGGAAGCATGCACAGAGGTTGCAAAGAATCTCTCTCTGTAGTTCCTTTTTGCATTTTTTTTTTATTTTTTTTTTATTGTATGCGTTTTTATTTTCCCATTTGCATCAAAACTTACTGTTAATGTCTTCACCTCATTATGCAAATCCAGAGCACATGTTTAGTCCACTATGGGTTTGATTAAAAAAAAGAACACAACATATGTATTTCTTTTTTTATGAAGTGACGTATTATAGAGTTGTTGAGGAGTATGGAAAAAACAAAAGTCAATATCATTCAATATCACAAAGTTGTTCTTTTTGCTTTCACTGGTGCTTGAATTTAAGTTGTTTATCATTACCATTACTAGTATCGTTATTATTAGTAAGACAGTGATGGAAACACAAGAAATAACTATACAATTAAAGCTGTAATATTGTAATCTCACATAACAATGCAGGGAAGCACACACACAAACACACACACACTAAAAAAATGAGCACATTTTAAAAGTGAGTCTGTATATGCTCAAGGCCGTCTATACAGGGAGGTTTAATCTTGTGTTGCCATACAGTTGCAAATGTGTGCAGAGAGAAGCCGAGGCTGTGAGAGCTGCTTCTGACAGCTCACTGAATGTGATGGATAGCACACCCTTGCCCTGTGATGTGCATGCACATTTGATGTTGAAATGGCCTATCCATGGGACCATTGTCTTTCAATCATGTCAAGGCAAAGTACAGAACAGAGCACATTTTCTGCTGCCTGGCGATATTACTTTGCCACAGTTTACAGCACATCTCTGCACCCAGCCTGAACAGAAATGTCCTTTATTCTCGCGATGGTCTTCCGTTTAAAAAAGGAGCTTAATTTAAACAAGTTCTTTTGGGATGCTCCATTGTTTAAACTGCGACAATGCAGTATTTCCATGCCTCCTCAACAGACAGGCTTTCATTAGGTGAACCTGAATGTGAATAAAGCAGCGCTGAGATCATTGAGAAGGGTGCAATTGTTTGGGGTGTTTTTTTTTTATATACATAAACCGTGACAGCAGCATCTGCCCACAGCTGCAGCTCTTATGTTCCTAACCTTCAGTAATTTAAATAGCTGGTCGTTATTTCAGCAGGTCTATTATGTTACAGCGCAGCCTCTTTACAGTGTGGGCCTTCACCGGTAGGCACGTCCTGCCACTCTCCCCCGACACAGCTCACAGAGAGTTAACCACATGGCTCCATGCCATGGCTTCATGGGAATGGAATGTGGAGTGCTGTGTGTGCAGGGCTCCTTTCCCAGCATCCCTCACTGCCCAGGCGCATGCTAATGATCAGTATTATTGAAGCACAATTGATGGGCTAGCAACCAAACAAGAGAAACTAATTACTACTAAGGCTTTATTGTCCTTTAATTATGGAAGCTCTATGGCAATTAGTGCCACACAAAGATGCGGCCCTACTTTAATCTCAAATAAAAATGTGTTGCGGAAGAAAAAAAATTTGGAAGATGAAAGGTAGATAAGATAATTTGGCTTTGGGTTTGCTCTGCAGAAATGAAGGCTGATTCGTGTAAAGTGTGGGAGGACAAAAGAACTGCTGATGGTGCTGCTAATTTAAAACTGAAAATTACCTCAAAACAGAACTGGCACATGATATTTCTCTGACTTTGGATACCTAAATAAAAGACCAGCGCCGAGTGATTTCCTCCCCCAAGGTTACAGCAGAACCCGGTTTTCAGATTGTCAGTTTGTGTCACATGCAGATTTAGAAAGCCATTACAATAAAGATCATTGACTTTGTAGAGACACACACTAATTGTTTTACACCCACATGAGGTTTATTTCATATTACAGAGCAAAGTGAGCTGAGCGGTTATATGAGCAAAGGAAGGGAGAGCAAGTGTAAAGCTCATATAAAGAAGGTTTTATGCTCCCATGGACTACACTGATTAATTCTCACAAACACATGGCGACAATCTGAGGTCACAAACAGAAAAGATGTCTGAATCTGCATCATCATCACTATTTTAATTCAGCCGCTTCAAACCTTTCATAGTAGTTTTTTAAAGCCATGGTGACCTTTTCAAACACCGTTTGTCCTGATTCACGATTGTTATTAAAGCAGCTTCAAAAGTAGAGTTACATGTGTCCATGAAAGCCTATACAGTATGTAGGTTTGTGTGAGTGTTCTTGTGTTTGCTGTCTATATTAAGGACCTTTTCTGGCATAAACACTGACCTTGTCAGGACCAGTAGTCCTAAAACTGGTCTTAATGTGGCAGAACTTCATTTGAATTGTGGTTAGGTTAAAGTTAGGCATTAACTTGTTATAGTTAAGGTTAGTGATAAGGCCTCAGGGCTGTGTGCAAAGGACTGCATATTATGGGCTCATGCACCACGTTTATTTACACATTTGAGGATCATTTCCTGGCAGAAAGTTTTAAGAATGGAAATGTGTACAGTGGCTGATATTTAAAAGGATTTTCTTTTTAATTATGTCATTCTTTCGTATGTTAAAAATAAGTTGGATCAGACTTTTCAGAATTCGTCTTTGTAAAATGCCAGCGGCTGAAAGTTAGCTTCCATAAAGTGTTTCTGTTTGAACTCTTTGAATTTTACATATCCGTGTTTATAATTAAAACGTTTTCTACATATGTATGTATGTATAATTTAAAATTTAAAGCCATGAAGAGTGTTTGTGTAGCTGAATGAATCATTCTACGTGTATCCACTGGATTAACAAATGACCTCACCCACCATTTACATGAGCGATTTCAAAAAACTTCCGTCAAACCAGTTTTTATTCTTGATGTGAGCACAGATGACACACCCACAGATGGACAGAACAGCTAACCCTACTATTTACTATTGAGCATTTTACATTATTTGATCTGCTTATGCAAACCGAACGCCTGAGGGCAACGCAAGTGAAGTTCATGCAACTGAAAACATGATGATAAACTTGATTTGTCCCTCTGCTCTCATACAACAAGGCCACGAAACATATTTAGTCATAAGTCTGTGATTCAAAACATATTTTACAATACACAGCGTGGGACAATATAAAGACTGCAGCATGACATTTGACTTGAAGTCACTGGTATCCTCGCATTAGTCAGCTGTACAAAGAAGGGACAAAAATGACTCTCTGAGTTAGGTTTATTACTAACCACATACTTTTTTCTGGCTGGCAATAATGAGCAATAACCACTCATTTGAGGAAAACTAGAAAATATTTAAAGTGGAGTTTTTCACACGGCCAACATTACAGATCATTTCTTTACTAAGAATGCATTTAGTAAACATCATATTTATACGATTTGTTGCAATAGAATAGAATATGTTTATTGTCATTGCACATTCACACTGGACAATTAAACTGCATGTAATCCTATACCAGTGCATCATGTGTTAAAGGTGCCATATGTAAGAATGTGGCCAAAAACGGTTACTACACTCAAATTCAAAATACCAAGGTCTTTTAGGTTTGGTTTTCAGACGTAACTAGCAACCCGTGGTTGCTCAGCAGCTGAGACTCTACTGACTGCAATGATTGGTAGACGGCGGTTGTTAGCGCCACATGGCCAAAACATGATTTCAAAACATAAACATGATTTGCAGTCTGCAAAATATTCTTTTAATGCAAATATTTTGGCTGTACTGTTGTTGTTGGTGAGTTCAGTTTGTTATATGAACATTATTCCTGAGTCTCTGTGACATATTAGGAAGATTTCATGTCCAGTTGCTTTAGATTTATTACATAATGCACCTTTAATAAATAAAAATGTAATTATAAAGTGCTAAAACTGTAAAATCTAAAATCACATACACACAAATGGGGCATTTCCTGTTTGTGTGTATTCCTTTAGCAGCATTTACAGTAGTACACTATTAAAAATGATTATTTATTGGAGAGATTAAAACAGGGATTTTATTTTTTGAACCTGATGACTGAGTTGTGCCCCAGCTTGCTGACCTTTGACCTCTGTGCCACGTTGCACTGACCCTGCCTGTTTGAGCAGGGCATGGGAACCTGCAGTGAGATCCCTGAGTGTGTCAACAACTTGGTCCAAGACCACAAACAGCAATAAAGATAATGTTTCTGGAATCATTCATTTACTGTTTGACAACAGACTGACTTGTAACTCTCCAGCTGTCGCGGAGTCATTACAGACCGCAGCGATACAGTAAGGACATAAGCCGTTCTCTTCCTCTGTCCAGATTCCATGGTTAATAGATGTAGCGATCCTATAAAGTCCTCGGTGCGGCTCTGCCGACAAGGAGGTCATGACCTAGTTTCCCCAGAGGTCAGCTCCCACACTCTGCTGCAGAACTTTAAGCCCCTGACATCTGAACCACTAAAAGATTATGTCCATATGGTGTGTGTGTGTTTTTTTTATTCTTTTTATTTATTCCATAGATGGAAAAAGGGCTCCACTTCCTAAAAGAGTTCACCTTACGCACATGTGCACTTGTAAATATGATCAGCTAATGAAGAAGAATGCTGCGATATTATAGGCCTGACATCATGTCCTCATTGTGTCATCCAACTTGCAAATCACCCTGAAGCATAATTAAGGAAAATCACCACAGGGCTTACATGTATCGACTCTTGATTCGGTTAAAGAGATGTCTATACCTTTTCCCCTCGGTGTGAAGCACTGCAGGAAGACAGAGAAGCTCAGTGAAAAGGGGAGCAGACTTGTCAGTCTGACCACGTTTCATTTAGCACTTCATTTCAAGGAAATTCAAGAGACTCCTCTAATTGCCTATAGCATTTCAGCTCTCATTTGAGGAAGAATGTATTGCAGTGTGCAGGAGCTTTGCTCTGCATTTTCACATCATTAAAAAAAGGCCAACATTTGCACTTCACTATTATGTCAAGTGAGTTAAAAGTTTCTTCTTTCTTTTTTTTTTTTTGAACACTGTTTGTATTAAAACTAGATACTGTTATTTTTGATTGCCAGTGTTTGCGATGGAAAAGAAAAAAAAATTCAGCGAGATTTATTTGAGTTTTTATTTCTGTTTTAGTTTGGACACAGTTTGTCTCATGTATGTGGCGACGGCAACCGCGTGTTTTGTGCACATACAGGAAAACAGGGCCTTTTCTTATCAATGAGGCACACGGCAGCATTTGTCGGTGAAAATTGTCATTCAAGTGGAGGAGTCATACCCACATAGAAATTCAAGCATCCAATCATGGTCCCTTTCAGCCAAGCAATTAGGATTCTTTTTGAGTAGCTCAAATTATGGTTGTTTTTACCAAGTGAGAGGGAAAAAAAACGAGATGATAAAATGGGGCTAATTTGGATGCAGGCATCTTTTTAATGTGACCTCACAGCTATAAAAACCATTAACTACATTTTATTTTCCGGTGACAGTAAATTTATGAAATTTATTTGGTCAAAAGTCAAAATTAAATGTTCTTTTTTTTTATCATTTCTTTTCAGGAGCTGTTAACCTTCACAGTCGCACAGTAAACGAATGCTAAAAAAACCCTCCTATTTCTGTAGATCAGGTGACACGTTAGGAGAATCTCTGTAAAACTCCTGCTATTTTCATTCCCCACTTAGATGAAGACATGCAGATTCTTAGTCATCTCTACCATGCACGGTGGTGAAACAATGCTTTTTCTTCTCGTGTTGCTTCCACTGATTAAATGAAGCATACTTGATCTTTATCTGGGCTGAAGGATGATTCCTGCACTGGCCTCTATGAAAGGTCCTGTGGGCTGTGAAGCAAGAAGATGGACGCAGTACACTTATTTGAGACATTGCGATGGTTAAGATGGCCTCAAATTTTTAATCATTTTTTAAAAAAAATTGATTTCAAGTATCCTGGAAGTTGAGGCCATATCTCACTGAAATATCATCTGCTATCACAACACCCAGGATTTTGCAATAAAGGTATATTTCAGATGTAATGTTGATATTTCACAAACATTATCAGTCGATTGTTTGCTTGAACCTGGCCAACAAGCAGTTGTCCAGTTTTAACTGTGAGATAGTCTCTCAGCTAACTAATCCAAGAGAGCATCATGTTCATCACACACATTTATCCTTCATAAAGTCCGTCCTCTTGCAGTGAAATAAGCGAAAACGTCCGTTTTCTCTAAATAATAATAAAAAAAAAATGTTCCTCAGAACTTCCTCCAAAGCCGTGCATCCAAAACACATGAGCACATGTGGGAGTGTTGGGAGCAACAGCATAAAACAACAATTATCAAAATAAACAAACAACAAAAATTATTTGCTTTTTGCTTTAGCCAAAAAAATCATGAATGTAAAACATATTTCAAATCTAGTCGCTTAGAAACATTTAAATGTCAGCTGCAGTGTCAGTGTTTAAGCAAACTACTCATGGTTATAATAGTTTACAGTCTCATAAGACCTGCCAGCAGGGCCGGCCCAAGCCTTTATGGGTCCCAAGCAGAATTTGACCACCCTTCCACCGTCGGAGTAGCCAGTGCTAGACTAATTTGTGTTATTTATATGTGTTGTTGTTGTCGTTGTTTTTACCTGAGAATGTAGTAAAATCACAAAAGTGGCCTAGTATCCATTTGCATTGTCGTATTCAAAGTGAAGCACTCAGCGTGGTGATATTGAACTTGGATTAAAACAACAGATGTGCATTAAATTGACAGTAATCTGCAACTCCAAAATAAAACCAAACAACTTAAGCTCAACACTATTCAGAAATATATCTAAAGATATTGACAGTTCAGATGCGTTTGTTTTTCTCTCCACGCCGTATTGGAGGTTAGGTTAGAAACCCAAGCAAGGTTTTATTATAGTTTAAAAGAAAAACACATGAACCAACTGAAACTGAATTGTGTGTTTGCAAAACGAACTAAAACAACAATATTTGGAGTGAGGATATGCTTAGTTTTGTGTCTTTGTAAATGTATTTCATACATAAGCCTTTTGGGTTCACAGGAAATTTATTTATTTTTTCTCTGCCGGCAATTTTGAAAGGTTGTACTTGAGACAGCCTTTTCATTCATAATCAAATGTTTTCAATTTGCTGTTGTTGACAATGTGGGACATAAGGCTATGCAAGTTAAATATAACATTCATTATGTAGTTAATTGGGTTGAGTTGGTTCATCTAAGTGAATCCCTTTAGTCTAGGGTTGTTTTTTTTTTTATTATTTAGCTCATGTTTTTCCTCAGATTAAGCTCTCTGAGACTCTTGGCTCACAAGCAAATGCAATGTGTCTTATGAGGATTATTTATTATTATTTATGTTTCTATGTTCATGTGTGTCTTTAGTCTGTCGGCTATTTGTTTTAAAACTGCATCCAACCTCAGCAGTATTGTGCACAGTTTGCACTTCGGGCTACTTTCTTGTAGACTGTTATATTTGATCCAGGGATGTTTGTTCATCTGTCCTAATGCATTTTTTAAAATGGCATCTTTTGTGAGGGGGTTTTATGACACAATTACCTTTTGAATCTTGCACCTGCCAAATACAAATACATACATATATATATACATATATACATATATATATGTATATATATATAAATCAAATGAAAACTAAACTAAAACGAGCAAACATGCTCTATAAAACAATTAAAACTCATTTTGAAAACTAAAACTAATGAAAAATACAAAACTATTAATAACTACTGCATAGCCTTGGCCCTGAGCAGCCTTGGACCGACTCTGTCTTCCAGCAACAACTGACTGAAGTATTTAGGTTTATGACAGGAAGTGGGTAGATTTGTCGCTAGTCGCTTTTTTTTTTTTTTTTAATGAAAAAATTAAAAAGGTGGCCAGGGGTCTGTAAAGCCTCTAAATGATCATACGGAAACGGCACAAAAATAAACTTAAATAAACCAAGACATTATTTTCCTTTCTTTCCTCTGGCTGCATTTCTGCTATTGTATCTGTAATGTGTGAAACATAATTTTTTTGGTGTAACGTTACAGCATTACAACCTTAGTTACTTAGTTATCTAAAAGTAATTTGTTTCACATGTCTTCATAACAATCATCAATTACACCATCAACTATCACTGTTGTGCGGCGTGTGCGTGCGTCACTGCCACGTTCCGTCAAATGTTTAATTTTGGCGGCCAGGTTCACAGATGAAAGTGTTCACTGCACGTGCGAGACACGCTTGCATCTGTTTTTGAGTTTTGGGGATGACCCGTATAGTTATAGACGGAGAAAAAAGATTTGTTCATGACGATGTTGTTGATATTCTACCAGGAACACGTCATAAAACTGACACCTTTTTGTGTTCCCTGGTGTCCTAATGAACATGTCTGTGACATGCTTTGGTCAAAATACCATAAGGATGAAGCAAAACGAAACTTAAGGGACAGGAAAAGACATCAGCCACAGAGGCTACTGGGAGCTAACAGCAGTTAGCATTTGGAAAAGTGATCATTTGCAGGCTCTAGCAGGCACATTGCTGTCATATATAACATTTATCCACTGGACAGATAAATCCTCTGAGGCTGGAAGTTTGAGTAGAACTCTGTGCTGCACTGTGGAGCCAAGAATAGAATGTTGAATGCGGACTTCGTGGACTTCCGGTTTTCAGATGCCTCGCCAGCACTCTTGTGTGTTTTAAGGACAAAGCGGAACTCCGTGAGACAACAATTCCAGGAAATTAGCGCATTGTGACGTCCCAATGAGTGCGGAAGTCAACATCGGTTTCATTTCCTGTACTTAGACTGAGGAGGACCACAAAAACATGAGTGAGTCATCTTTTTTCACACTTTGGCGACTGGTAGGGCCTCCAGAGTCCCAAATAAAAAGTTGATTTTGCATAATATGTCCCCTTTAAGTTTTACTTTAAGGCACAAACATATTGGGGTGTGAGGAGAAACCTAAGCAGTCGGTGAGAACATGAAACACACACACAGTCACTGCTGCATCTCAACAGACACTATTTTTTCCTCTGGTTGCACAATTAATGGAAAACGTAAAAATAAATGTACACAAATTGAACGTAGCAGACATAACCCATGCCGTGTGCAGGATATGTTTATTGTTTGTGGAGGCAACAGTCAAGTCAGTCAGTTGTGGAACAAATTTTGTTAAGGGTTGTATACGTTTGTTGTATTGAATATCAGCACGGCTGTGATACAGCCGCAGGTATCACAGCCGTGCTGATATTCAGATATACAACAACACCCCTTGTCATGTTGTTAATTATATAATGTACTCCTCTGTAAATGCATAACATTTTGTAAACAATTTTCCTTTGGTGAAATATTTCTTTAGTCTGAGAACTGTGAAATCACAAGCAAGGCAGCAATCTTGGGGTTGGGGGGGGGGGGGGGGGGGGGGGTGTAAAAAGCAGCAACTAAAAGGCCGCTGTAACTACTTCTGCTTTATAACTGAAAACCTGATATAAATCTTTTGACCAGCAGGCATTTGAGAACAGAATGAAGTTTGAATGAGCTCACAACTCAAGGATATGTTCGTAATGCTTTTTCAGCCTGGCGTTAAAAAGGCCCAAGTCGTATAATAATCTTACCGTGCTGGTGGATTCATGTGGTCGAAATTCTCTGTGATTTTTACGAGATGTGTGAAAAAGAAACCGTGTTTCATGGTCATATTCCTTCGAAAACTTAGCTGCTCGTTCTCCGGCCTCTAATACGCTGGACAAATTATTACAATTTTCCACTAAGTCAGCATCAGTGTCATTGTACATGAAGTAAAATCAAACAAATCACGGTCCAGAGCCGTGCACGCTCCTCTTGTGCAGCGTGCTGACAGCTAACTGTGCTTTTGATACGGAGCCAATCTGGACTCTATTTTTCCTCAGAGTTGATTTCTTGTTAATCTTTGCTCTTTGCTGGCATTAAACAGCCAGTTTTAGATTTAAATAAGATTGACCTAGTGCATAGAGAGAGGAGTGCCTGAGTGCCTTACAATGGATGAGCACTCGAGCAGCATTGCACACAATGGAAAGCAGGTTGGTGAGAACAGTTTCTCATCAGAACCCTTGAGAGATTGAAGATTAGAGTTTTATCTACGCCACCTTACGAGATGAGGATTTTCTCCCCGAGACGAACAGAGTTGAGCCAAAGTGGATGTACTGTATGGGCCGCTGTGTTGGACATGACTGCCCGCATGAATAAAATATAGCAACTGAACATGGTGTTCAACAGTCTTTGGGAACAACAACATCCTTCTATGAGTAATTTAACTTAGGTCGTATGTTCTCGCCAGCCTCAAACCCTTCTGTCTTTCTTTCTTTCTTTCTTTCTTTCTCTGGACACAAACAAACACACACAGAGTCACATTTTCAAAGGTGAGAGAATGCAACATTGCCATTACCAGTAAACACAAGAGGATGGAGGAGAGGGAAGAAAGGGAGGGGAGGGGAGAGCGGAGGGGAGGGGAGGGGAGAGCGATGGGATAAAATCCATCAGATTTGATGGCATGGTGATGTAGATAATGTTTTTTCCTTTCAGCTCAGAGACAAGACGGCTGAACACAACCACTTTCACTCTCTCGCATCCTCTGTTTTGAATGAAAGGCAGCGCAAAATACGGAGTTTGTGTTTCTAACGTGTCTCTTTGTGCACAAACACTTTTCCCTTTTACCCATCAGAATGATTGCCTCACCATTATGTGATTCAGTGATAAAAACACACACACACACACACACACTACTCTTAATCCCGGTAACACCACTCTATAGCTGAGGAGCTGGGTTTATAGTCACCAGGAAAAAAAAAAAAAAAAAGAGGACATAATTAACCAGTTTCTCAACTGTTTGCACAAATACGACAGAAAATCCCCTCAAAAACAAGCTCAACGCTACGGTAATTTGCCGCACAGAAACATTGGAAAACAAATGCGTTCAGGAAATGTAGATGGGTTTTTAAGGTCTGAAAGCCACAGCTGCTTGGCAAGCAGGAGCTGGCTCCTTTTGTCTTTTATCTTCTTCTGTAATGTGCACAGGTGCTGCTTAATTCAATTGGAGAACGTTGCCATGGTTTTACATTAATATATTTCCATGTTACCATTACGACTGTTGTCATGGAGATGATAGGACCTATTTGAACTGAAAGCAGAGATGGTTTTCTCTCTCTCGCTCACTCGCTCACTCTCTCTCTCACCCCCCTCTCTCTCATTTGGTTGCTCCATGTCAAGTCACATGGTATGCAGTCAGATTTAAAGCTCGACTTCCCCCACTACACCCCCTCTTCCTTTTCCTTTTTTTTCTTCTTTACTGGTTCCAACTCAGTATTGCCGGAAGAGAAGATGCATTTGAACAGTACCTGCAGCACAACCAGCACATGCACAAATAAAAACAGGAGGCGCTCCCTCTATGTAGCACAAATAATGTGACACACGAAAAAAAAATGATTCCCACTAATGTTCCCATTGACTTTTTTTTCCTTTACCTACGAGCGCACGGTGATTGAATGTCTTTTGAATCCCGGAGGAAAATGAACGCTCTGATCATGTGCTCGCGTACGCAGGTCGGGCGTCCACTTGGAAATGGAATTTGCTCAAAAATCCAAAAAACTATGTGAAATGCAGACATTTTTTGAACACAGCATATACTACGAACATCTAATCGAGATTCGGTTATTCCAATTAAAATAATTGCACACTTTCATAAAATCAATACTGCTCCCTGGTACCATAATTGCTTCTTTCAATCAATTTGATGCATTTTCTAGAACAAAAGGCAAAGCAGGGGTATTCAATTTACTCAAGCATACCAAAGTTGATGGAATGCTTGTATTGGCTATTAAAGCATTGGTTGTTTTCTTTCTCCTTAAGAATGCCAGAGGAATATCTTCGGAGGCAAGTTCAAAGTCACCTTGTTATCTTTGGATTTTGTCTTCAAAACCACTGGAACTCATTATATCAGCAGGCACAAGAGGAGAAGCATATTAGTACTCACTGAAATGAGATGCAAAATGAATCACAATATGCAGCAAACTTTGTTGAAATCGACCTCAGTTTTTTTTTTTTTTTTGCTAATAAAATGTGTTTGTTTACGCACATACACACACACGTACAATATATGTGCAGTGCTGCATGGATGCAAACACATTAAAGGTCCAAACAAATGAGGGGGAGGCGGGGGGAGGGGGGGGACGAACAAAAGTATAAGAAACGATGAGAAACTGGGCTACTCTGACAGCTTTGATCCATCAGCAGACCATGATGCAGAGCAAAGTCAAAAGTGTCCTACTTTTCTTTGCATTAACTGAGCTAGAATCAGTTTGAGAATTTTCACACATACAGTATTTCAGGCCGCTCCTGTCTTTGCTCCTGTTGCAAAATGAAAACACGCCAGAAATAGGTTAGTTACTGATTTTTTTTCGTCCTCATACTCAGTCACACACACACACATACAGACTGTATAGACAGACATGCAAACTAATGTTTAAGCCACAACCATTTTCTCTTTTTCGTCATTTTTTTATTTTATTTTATTTTTTGTTATAATGAAAAGTGTCTGATACAAAACTGTGGACTTGCAGTGAAGCACCCAGCTTTTTCTGCTATTCTTATCCAAACACAAAGTGACAAGATGGTTACTCTCTCTGCACACTGACAGTTCATTCCAGACTAGGAAAAATGTCAAAAATGTTTAGTCACGGCTGAGTGGACTTAATTACCATCCTCTAAGCTGTCACAGAACTCAGTGCCACTAATGGTCCCGAGCTACAGATAAAATTCCATTTACAAGAATGTTGCAGCCACAAGATCTGATTTGGCCAATATGAAATATTTACTTTGATGTAATTAAAGTGACAATGCTTATCGCCCATTCTGGCCCCGCAGAAAAGGCTGTTTAGATAAATATGAAAATAATTACTGTTGGCCTTTTTTCGAACAAGATGAGATGTAAAATTTGTGTTTGGTGCATCGTGGGGATAATTGGACCACTATTATGATCACTGCTAATTTTTTAAAATTGTATGAATAAACACAAACACAGAAAATGTGATTACTAACAAGGTTATAAAACAAATTAAAAAAATCTCATGAGGAACCAAACCACTTAGCCTGATAATCCTTTGATTGGTGTGATGTGTGTATATATGTACATATATGTATATACATACACATACATATAAATATATATATATATACATATATATATATATACATACACATACATATAAATATATATATATACATACACATACATATAAATATATATATATATACATATATATATATACATACACATACATATAAATATATATATATACATATATATACATACATACATATACACATATATACATACATATATATACATACATACATATACACATATATACATACATAAACATATATATATACATACATATATACATATACATACTCTCGTTTAGGGTCAACTATACAATTGTTTCGTGTTTTCCATTAAAAGTCACACTTTTATTCATCAAAAGAGTTGAAAAACAGAACATATAGTCAAGACATTGACAAGATTAGAAATAATGATTTTTGTTCCAAATAATAATTTTGCCCTTCAAACTTGCTTTTGTCATAGACCCAGCAAAACTGTTTTCAGCTGTGCTAACATAATTGCACAAGGGTTTTCAAGGGTTTTCTAATCATCCAATAGCCTTCTAACGCGATTAGCAAACACAATGTACCATTAGAACCCTGGAGAGATGGTTGCTGGAAATGGGCCTCTATACACCTATGTACATATTCCATTAAAAACCAGATGTTTGCAGCTAGAATAGTCGTTTACCACATTAACAATGTATGGAATCAATTTCTGATTAATTTAATGTTATATTCATTGAAAAAAAAGTGTTTTTCCTTCAAAAATAAGGACATTTCTATGATGACCCCAGACTTTTGAACAGCATGGTATTCATCCTGTAAGATTGTCCTGTAATTATGGTTAACAAAAATAAGAAACATTTACAGTTTTAAAGGTGCCGTATGTAAGAATGTGGCCAAAAAACGGTTACTACACTCAAATTCAAAATACAGACGTATTTTAGGTTTTGTTTTTTCCGCCATTGTAGCTCGGACATAACTGGCAACCCGTGGTTGCTCGGCAGCTGAGACTCTACTGACTGCAATGATTGATAGAAGGCGGTAGGTGGCGCCACATGCCAAAACATGATTTCAAAACATAAACATGATTTGCGGTCTGCAAAAGATTTTTTTTTTTAATGCAAATATTTTTGCTGTACTGTTGTTGTTGGTGAGTTCAGTTTGTTATATGAACATTATTCCTGAGTCTCTGTGACATATTAGGAGGATTTTATGGCCAGTTGCTTTAGATTTATTACATAATGCACCTTTAAAGGTAAAATATGATCTGTTGTACCTAATTTTAATTCACACTGTAACAATAAAAATCAGGACTTTGACATCGTCAGTGATCAATGAAACAAGTACAAAAACAACCTTCGTTGTTATGTTTTGTATCTATATGGTCAAGAAATACATACATAATAACACAGAACTGAACATCAGGAGTTAAAAAAAAAAAAAATATATATATATATATATAGAATAATTTCTGTAATCATTGTGACCTGCTGCTCAGTCAGAAATTGAGTGGTGACGTCGTCACTGATGGAAATGGTGTGATTTAATTTATTAATGGAAACAGGGAAAGTCAATCAAACAACATCAAAGGTTTATATCAGTCTCTTTACCCTTACAGGACCCTGTGAGCAGTAGATGGCCACTTCATCTCCACATATGCAAATGTGGACAGTATCATGGCGCTCAAAGAAGAAAATGTGGTGGACACATTTTGAATAAAGAAGGTGTTTTTTTTTTGTCACACGAAATCTTGTGTATATTTTCATACACTCCAGGGGAAAAGCCTATACCTACTTGCTAGACAAGACTTCAGCGTAAGGAAACAAGTCATATTTCTGCATAATGTCGGTTCATTGAGGTTATATATATAAAAAAAAAAAACACTGCATTGCGATCATCCAAATCTGCCTGTGAGTTGTGATCAGGGAACCATTCTGTGGATGTTGTGGATTTTAGGTCACAATTTCATGACAATCTATCAAATATTTATTGAGATATTTCAATCTGGACCAACCAACGAGCAACGACCTGCTTCTCCAGACGGCTAACAGGACAAAAAAACCACACGCTTCCACATCCAAAGCAGGAAACTGTATGTGCAATAAACGTATGTTTCATTACAAACAAACAAACAAAAATCCATAGGAAGCTACTGTTTTCACTTTCCTTCTGACGATGAGCTGCAGTACGGGCTCTTGTACCTTCCTCTGTCCTTCACATCCATCACATGAAAATGAGTTCATATGCATCACTGCTAACATAATGGTCTTAAGAGGCTGGGGGGGAAAAGGCTCAACTAACATACAGGATGGCACAATAAAGAAGAGCCCACTGACGTTAATGAAAATGTATACCATTTAAAACTTGTAGAAGTAATGGCTGAGAGGAAGATGGCACATTATTTATTAATAGTGCAGGGCTAAGTGACGGGCTGTTGATGGCATGGGCTGTTTTCATAACATCTTCTTACGCTTGACGTTCACCCTTTGTTGCCATCCCCCCTCCCTTAAGAATTGGAAACAATAATATTGTGTGTTGCTGCTGGAATTGCAAAGCCTTTGTATCCGGAATTATCTACATAATCTCATTAAATTAAGAAAGGCCCCTGAAACAAAAAGCAGCTTTGATTTAAGATTCACAGAGTTCTTTTTTCCAGCTATTTAAGGATACGTAAGAACAGATTAAGACATTTCTATCTTGGTAGGTCATAATTCATAAGGCTCTACCTTACTTATAGCATAAAGTGGTGCAAAGTTTCAGACACAGATGTCCTTCCCCTTTCCTGCACCCACACACACCTGCGAGCGTTTTTGGCATCCCCACACTAAAAGGATAATTGGCCAGATTTCGCTCCCAATCTGGACCTTCCGACAATCATCGCTTCCTTCCTATTTTGGCCTGATAATCCGGCCAAATTATTCTGTAATGTGACGGTTTAACAGACAGTAGTATTAAAAATGTTTGATATTTACGACTGAACAGCGATCGGGGGGCGTGAGCAGAACCCCGCAATAACCAATGACAGCGAGTTAACCGGGAAACGGATGTTGCATACTTTTTTTTTACACCAGCTAGGTTGAGTCCGTCTTCTCAGCCATGACTTCAAGCACATTTTTTTTTGTTTGCGTTTCTCGCCACAAAACGTCGCGCACGCACACAACAGCTGTGGACTGACGACAGTCGGCCTTCCATGTCTGTTTATATTATAAAGTCATGTTAAATCACGCAAGTTTTGGTGAAATCCTGACTTCCTGTGAACTCCTCGATGAAATAATATGATTACATGCCAAGTGTGTGGTCCGGTGCCTTGACTGGATCGTCTATACTGTGCTTTCTCAGGATTAAAACACTGAAAATCGTTACAAAGTTAGTTGTCTCCAATGTTTTTTTTTTTTTTAATCAAGTCAGATTTGTGAAATCCTCTAGTGTGCGGCAGGCATGCACCAAATTGTTGGTGCATTGCTAACTTCAGGCAATAGAAAATATGCATTTAACACAACCAAAAAACACATAAACTGCAAAACTGACCTAAAGTCAATGCTGCACATTGTTATGCGAGTTATGGTCCGTTCATGGACCCTGGAGATTAAAGGCAAGTTAACCCTGAGAGCACAGGCTGCTTTTGACTGTTAAAATGTATACAAAGGCTATAAGAATATATGTTCAATATAGAGTGTCTTCAATCCTTTTCTTAGCAAAATCTATAGACAATCTGATGAAATCATACATATATACACATATATATATACATATGCATATATATACACATATACATGTATAGATATACATGTATTCACATAAATGTATACATATGTACATATATATATATATGTATATTTATATAAACTATTTGGTGACTTCTGCACAATTATTTGTGTTTGTTCGTTTGTTTTTAAAGAATAACAATATAAAATGAACCGTAACTTTGACTCAACAACACATAAGAAGATGGAAAATCTATTATTCCCACTGTGCACCTGTGGCGTGAGCACTAAGGGTTAATCCTAAAATATGGTTAACAAAAATAAGAAACATTTACAAATACAACCGGTTGCAACTGTCCTGCTTTATTTCGTGCTACGTTGCCGTCGTATTAGCTCCTTGCCTCCATCAGCTGTGATGTAAAACTTCATGTGTGCAGCTCATGAATGTTGCCAGACGACATGAGATGTGTGAAGCTGCTTGGCGTCATCTGCATTGTGTGAACTCATTTGGCAGTAGCCTGAATGAAATTATACATTCATCTATTTTTAAAAGTCACACACTGCAGCTTTAAAATTTCTAATAGAGATATGTTAAGTGGTTTTAAAGGGCCGGCTTTACAACTGTGCCGATTCCTCTGTACTCAGGCATAGATTTACAAGTCCATCTTTACCTCAATGAGACTAACATGCACACCCCCCCACTCCCCACTGTGCACTTTCTTCATCCTTATTCTCCCTCCTCCACTGCTCCCCCCTATTCTCCTCATCTCCCTCAGCTTGTAACCTGAATTCAGTCGTGCAGCGGACCAATCGATCACAGGGAGTCCTTTTTTTTTTTTTATCCCAGCAATTTTCCTCTGAGGAAAGGGGGAATAATGTGAGCTAACATTGTGGAAAATCAATGCTCCACTGGCATAGAATAACTTAGTGTGGCTGGCAGAGAGAGCACTGGACTCTGTGAGGCCACTTTGAGTGATAAAGCTGCCTCGTGGACCAGTTCTCAACCTGCGGCTTCTTCCCCACAGTGTCACACTCACTCTTAACAGAAGGTGAATGGTTCATTTCTTCAAATCCTCTAAACACATCAGGAGTGTTCCAACATTAGGACATGGAAATTATCAAAAGTGATGCACAAACACACACTCGTGGCAGCCAATAGTCATTCTCATTACTAAGATTATCTGTATGGTGCTACTTTAATGTTGCCTTTTTACTGCCACACTATTTAAATTATTACAAATATTACAAAATTATTACAATACTGTTCCAACACAATTGTCATGCTGTTATTGTACACTCGTGTAAAGTGCCAAACAGACAATACTTTTATTGGAACTTTGGATAAAATATGAATAAGAATTGCCGTATGAATAAGAATACTTTTTCATTTGATGAAATTGCACAGCCTGTGAGAATTGGGGTCAACACATTTTTTTTTTTTTTTTGCCACTGTGATGCAAACTGAAACACGCCGTTACACAGTGTGTGGCTTACTGCGAGAAGATATTCTTACGATCTTCAATAAATGTCAGAGAGAAACACAAGTGTGAGTGTGAGAGCGTGTGCTCTGGGCTGATGGTTAGAAAAGGACATTCGGTGGCTGTAACGTGAAGAAACACCTTTCGAACCACGTGAGAATCCACGTGTGTGTGTGTGTTTGTGCGTGTGCGTGCATGTGCACGGGGGTTTGAGCTCATGCAACACTGCAGAACACCAGGACTTGAGTGTGTGAAATAGGTTTCATAATCAACAAGAAACTGGTTGATACACTGTCATCTTTCATAGCAATACTGTCACAGGTACACCACAAAGTGTGCTCGCCCATGCGCTCCTCTGTGTGCATGTGTGTGTGTGTGTACTTTGTAATATGCCATCCCTTCTTCAACACCACCCACACTGACCTAGACAGATTCAAACTTGCTGATACTGCTTTCACTAAAGTGGCGTCTTAGGTAGAGGTAGAGAAAGACCACTTCTGTCCTGAAGATAATGAAGATAGATAGATAGATAGATAGATAGATAGATAGATAGATAGATAGATAGATAGATAGATAGATAGATAGATAGATAGATAGATAGATAGATAGATAGATAGATAGATAGATAGATAGATAGATAGATAGATAGATAGATAGATAGATAGATAGATAGATAGATAGATAGTATTAGTAATTTGTGCTGTGTTAGTGGACGTATGCATGCGGTTTTAAATAACAACCCAAATATAATCAAGCCCGTCTCTTCACAAGGAAGTGCATGTTGTGACTAAAGCACAGATCCGCTTGGGAGACACCAGACACATCTCATCTTGCCAATTACACTTTGCATGATTCCTCCCCCAAATTAGGATGAGCCAAGATTGAAAATGATTCTTGGCATGTCGTGGGCCCTAATTATCCATTGAACAAATGGAAATATCATTGATATTGTGCTGTTAATCTAGCCATAGGCAGAGAGCGACAAAGCACGCCGACAGATTTTTGGCTTGCGAGGTATGATGCGAGTGTGCAGCAATTTGTTGTGATGAGCAGCAACCTGAGCGGGTGAATACATACTAGTGTTTAAAAAGTTTATTTGTGGCTGAGGCAGACTGCTAACTTCATTATGTTGTTGTGGAAAGACAATACGGTTTGTTACTGGTACAAAACGCGACAAAAGACGCCACGAACACAGAGACGTGCCTGAACATCACGGAGAACAAATAGCATTGTTTCACAGGTTGGTTTTTACATGTTGCCGTCTTTGAAGAGCACAACTTGAATCATGAGAACGTGAATATGTGGAAAATACAAGCTCTCAAACGCAAACAAGGAGGAGGAAAAAAAAATCACCCATCCAGGTTTTTAAGCATCACTTCCACTTCAAGACACAAACGGGTGCAGCTTAGTGCATGTTATTCACAAATGCACACAGAAATGAGACAAATATTATTTTAAAAGAAACTTTAGATATGTTGCACATTTGAAAATTTGACTTTATAGGAGTAGCGGTGAAATAACATTACCATAAGCTTGGTGCAATGCATGCATAATAGATTGTTGTTTTCACTCTGCATATGGTAGGAGCTGGATTCTCTTCAAAGTGCACCAAATTTGCATGATTCGATGTGAGGGATTCTGGGATTAGAGAACACCACTTTCTCCCCACACCCCTCTTTCACTCAGCCATAGAAAGGTATCACATTCCCACAGATGGCGGGGGAACATTGTAGAAAATGTTGCCATTAAGATACAAAAGAGTTCGCGGAGGACGCCAAGAAAATACTTTCTTTTTTTTCTTTCTTTTTTTTAATTAATTAAGCCTTTTTATTTCTGTGCTTTTCATTTAAAACACATGTTAAGTTCTGAGTTGAACAACTACCAGATTTAATGAATAATGTGGTCAATGTGTGCCCAGATTTGGTGATCGAGAGGAAAAGTGACAGCTCTCACATGCGCTGAGAGAGAGAGAGAGAGAGACCAGCCTCAACAGATGACTCCCTCCTGTACAGCTGCTTGTTGCTGACATCCCTCACCCTTGTCTTCTATCACTTAAAACTGACAGAAAACAGAGAAAGAGTGGGGGAAGCCTGTTTGACTGTTGACAAGCCCCAGAGGCTGCTACTCAGAACTGTCTGGAAAAACAAGAACAAACTGATACACAAAGTATCATCAGCACTCAAAGCTGAAAAGAAAAGAAATGACACCAGTGGAGTGGAGTGAGCGCTGCAATGCACATGATATTTTTTCTTCTTCTTCTTCTTCTTCTTTAAAAACAATACCTTGTTGTTGTTTAAAAAAATTGTCATCTGGTTTTTGATACACTGCATTTCAACAAAAAAAAAAAATGATGGCAAGTGTGTCACAGACATTGTGTACATTAATGCAAATTGCATGCCCATTAATGATGAGCTGTCCCTCTTTTCAGCAGATAACCTGATTATAATTTAGACCAGGTTGCCCATCTGTTGGGTGAAGATCCATGCATGGCTTTGTGCATATAGAATGAACGTAGCTGTCGCATGCTCCCCCCTGAGTAACATTTCAGAGGAGGTTTTGTTTATGCTTGTCTCCTGATGTTTTTTCCATATATTTATATACTGTGTCATTTTGGCTAAAAATCAGTGGATCTGCGATGCCACGGGCTGAGAATAGCACAGGCTTGTGCCTTATAATCCCAGACAGAGCAAAGCTGAACAAGCCAACTTCATTGTGGTTCTGGTGGTGAGACCCAAACAAAACCTCAACTGCTTTATAATACATAAGCAAACGTATATATATATACAGTATATACGTTTATTTATGTAATGTTTTTAACTTCCAATTATCATTTGTTATATGATTGCTTTTTTGAGTGTCTGCGGCATAACGTGCAGCAAATGGCAATAATCATGATTCATGTGTGACAAATACACATAACATAATAAAATAAGTAGCACCAAATTCCTTTAAAAGGTAACCAACATGAAGTGCTTCATTACCTATGGATTTAAAGAGTATTGGTAATGTTTTGGCAAATGTATGTAGAGCTGCTTTATGATAGAAAGAAAAATAATCCCGATTATGTGGGTCAAAATGCATTATTTCAAACATTCAAAATAACTATTAATTATTGTATATTCTATATATCTTTACTTACACTGCGTGTTTAACTTGGGGACTCCACGAATGGTGTGTTCTATATTTGCAGGATGACAAGTGGGACAGGAAGTCAGACACCATTAAAAAAAAAATCTATTTTCAGAATAAAAGCCCCCGCTTTGTGATAATCATTTTGTTTAGAAAAGTATGTTTTTGTCATTATTTGGGGCGAGAATCGTAATTGAAACCCATGTTTCGATTAATTGCACAGCACTAAATGTAACTGTAAGTACGCTACTCTATACTAGTCTATCTTAGTCATCTCATTTAAATGCAGAAGTGTTACATATCATATCTTTAACTAGTGTTCAGGGAGTCTCCAGTACAGTTAAACTCATACTTTTGATAAGAATTATTAAAGCAGCAAACCACTGACTCCATATGTATCTTTCAAGATCTGCAGGGATAATCTGCTTCAGTGTGAAATGATTTCCTTTTTGATTTTTGCCGACCTAATATGGTCACGTCTGGACCATCAGCTGAGTATCAGGTGCTTGCTAAATATTTGGGAGGATGAAGACTTCCTGCTGAGCTGAGGCTCTCATCATCATAAGTCTGAACCCTGGGCTTCTTTTCTGCATCGTTATCCATTTGTCTGCGTCTCACTCTTTTTCCACTTCACTCATACCCACTCGTGCTCGCGTTCCGTCGTCTTGTGTCTTTGCGTTTCTGCTGCCGGGTTAGTGCGAGTTGTGAGAATGATTGCATCTGCTGCAGGCATCCTAGAGATTTTGTGTAGGAAGAAAGTATTTAGTGTGGGAGGGAAATAGTTTTTAAAAACAAAGGGGGTTTTCTAAAATGATTACAAATGTCCTTTTAAAACCTTATAATGTTGGGGGTGAGGCTCTGTGTCATTCTTTCACCTTGCTCCAGCTGAAGATTTTTTTTTTCTTCATTACTAATGTGATGCCGGCGAGTGTTTATTACACAGTTATTCTTCCACTTGCTGAGCTGACGCCGTTTGCCTACAGGCATGGGAAAGAGGGGAAAAAAATCTAAAAATGCTGAATTGAGTAGATTGAACTAAATTAAACCCCGACGTCTTGTTGTTTTTTCGAGTTAAACTAAGCCTGATGATGAGGCTGTCTACAACCTCTCATACTTTAATTGCGCATATTCTGCTATCTGTTTGCCTTTTCTCAGTCCACACAGTGTGTCGCTCAATCCTCACTGATTAAATTCCACCATAAATGATTATACTCAGTGGAAGGCAAGCAATTAAAGTAAAAGCCTGATCAAATGGTGGCTGGCTGTCAGTCATATGCGCTGACATGTAATTGAAAATGTCCCCTTTCTCTTGCTCTCAACTGCTACTGTAACATGAAGCCATTTAAAACCAGATCAGGTTTCTGGCAGCAACAGTAGATTGGATGATGCTTCATCAACTAATTGACACAACAAAGACCTTTGGAAATGTGTGTTCAATAACATCTGGCCTCTCTTATGTTTAATACTAAATTATTTACAGCGTGCGACGTTCTGCTTCCACACTTTCAGCCGCCGATGAACACGCGAAAGGTTGAAGGTCGAGTAAAGTGAACTAAAGTAAAGTGAAGTGGCAGAAAAGCTGGTGTGCAAAACACAATTTTCCTTTCCAACACGACAATGAAGCAGCTGGCACCTCCTGACTGATTATTCCGACAGAATAAAAAACATGAAGCCTCACTTTCATTGATCAGCTGTAGTATTAAATGTTATTACTCGTCAGGCTTCCTGGATCAAAGGCAATTATTCATAATTCACCTTTCCAAAATCCTGTGGCATCGCTCTGTACTACAAAAGCAACAGAGAACATGGCATGCAATTTAATGGATTACCATTTTCCCTGTGCTTTATGACACAATGACACAATTACCTTAAAGCTTATTTTCGAGGATTTGGAGACAGAGAAATACGGTGGATAATATTCTCTCCCGTATTTAACTTTGACAAACTTACACGCTCAAGGCTTTATCCGTCTCCTCGTCCTCTCTGTCATGCTGCTGCAAAGGGGCAGGGCCCTGTATGATGTAGCTACAGGTCAATGTTGCCCTACAGATGAACTAAGTGACAATAATTGAGTTAAGAGGGGAAACAAATGATGTCATAAGTGCATGAAGTGGAAAGAGTCGACTGATTTATTTTCCAAAACAATACATGCCAGAGCAAATCAGTTTTATTGGGAGGTGTGTGTGCGGGGGGATGGAGATTCAAACTGCAGCTTTGCAGGGAGTGCACCAAAGATGAACTGAGCACGATAACATGTCACTCTCATTTGCGATTACTGCAAAGAGTTAAAAACCAGGGAAACGATTGATGAGATACAGCAGGTAAAATTAGCGATATGAAAAAAATCCTAAGTGAACTGCAATTAAATTTGTAAATGTCCCATATTTTATATTTTTTTAACCACGTTTTCTGTGAAATAATCCATATTTATAAAGAGCTCCTCACGTTTCTGGCTCACCAGATGCTCTTGTAATTCAGGAATCCTTAAATAGGAGGATTTGATTGAGTGCACTACGAAATAAAAATAGAATTTATGGAAAACATGCAACACCAAGTCAGATGGCATGGCACTTTATCAAGTCAGACGTCTCTCACTATTATTCTCTCTCACTTCCAAAATACGCCTCAACAATGTCGATATTTAAAAACACACAGATTATTCAATCATTCTGTACCATCTTTACGTGTTTTTAATGTGAAACACAGTGTGTAACTACATTATTTTACAAGAGGATCCGTGTTTTGCACAGAACATGTTGCACACTGGCCGTAAAAAGGATGCTAGTGTGACGTATCAGCTCAAAGAAGAGTTCTGATGATGTGAAATAGGCCTGAAGTACACGGTGAGTTGTTGACATTCAAATGTAGGGAACTCATTCCATTCCGGTGTGGGAAAAAAACAAAAAAAACAGAGGAATGATTAAAGTGACAAAGGTTCCGTCTGCTCTTGTCTTTTTTTCCTGACTGGCAACTTCACAGAAGAGAGACTAATTGCGCGGGGGATGAAAGTGGCCACAATTATTTCCCTTTAATGGCACAGATGCATCCATTTCAAAGAGAGGCTGCAACTCGAGATGAAGTTCACCAGATTATTTCTTAGTCGAGGAGCTTTGTTCCTGCATGTTTGCGCTTGAGTGTTTGTGCATTTGTGTTTATTGATGCAACAATTAAGATTCAAGACATTCAGCAAATTAATTATCCATCCACCGTGGATTTATTGTGAAGTCAGACCCATCTGTTTTTCTGCAGTGAAAAAAAAGAAGAAAAAAAACATATTTCACATGTGCAGCCGGGTTTAAAAAGGTCAAATGCCCACATATCAATTACCATCTTCTCACCAAAGTCAGTCTAAAACCTGATCAAGTCACTGCTTCTGAAGGTGCACACTTTAAAAGTGTGCATAATGTCCCCGTGACAAGTGACGAATAATGTCCCCGTTTTAGTGTAAGAGAAGAGTCGCAGGCACGCTGCGGTGATAACTTCAGTGTGTGAAAAGTTTTGCCGTCTGTAGGTGTGCGGTGAAGCTGAGGCTCTCGCTGTATTGAGGTAGAATATGACTCATAATCCCAGATGACTCATGTGGTCCCTTGAAGTCACACTGAGGTTCTCAGTATACCCTAATTTCCATGCTGATGCAGGATGGGCAAGAAGGTTGGAGCGTCTTCTTTGTTCTACTTTTTAACTTCTTTTAAAGGGGGGGGGGGGGGGGGGGAGTTTAAACTGTGCTTTGAAAGACTGGCTTATCACTGTAAGGCTTGATATGAATAACTACACTGTGTGGGAGAAACTAGAGAGTCTGTTAAATATGCACTTAACTGCAAAAAGAAAATACGCTTCAGTGGAACTAGCTTAAAGGGTTATGGTAGCTCTAGATATCACAGCAAATGATGCGCTGTGAACACAGTTCTTGCCTCAGGCCAACACGGTGACTAATGCATTTAGCTGTGATTAAACAGCCTATATATTTAATGTGAAAACTGGTCATGTTTTATCGAGTATCTAACTTGTTTGGGATGAAATAGGAGTTCTGCCGTTTGTTACAGCACACAAAAATCTTCACGCAAGCCCCCTTTAAAGTCCATTAAATATCGCACAGCTCTTATAGACAACGTGTTGTGCTTTCAGTGCAGAGCGTTGCATTATGGGAGGGGGAGGAGGTATGCAGTCATTTACTGTGTAGTTTCTATTGTGGGCTAAGCTTCTTTCTTTTTTTTTTCCATTGTTTGTCAAAATCTAATCATACAGCAGAACAACAACAAAAAAATGCAGACCAAAAGAGGTTTGCATTCAAGGAAAATGCACGGCCATAAGAAAACAGCATTAATGTGTACTGCAGACACACACACACACACACACATACAACATGGGTTAAGTACTGCATATTGTGTGTCTTTGCACTTTTCATATACCAGTAGGAAAATGTAATCGTTATGTGATAGCAGGGGGGAAAATAAATTAATTTAACACCTTTGACTCTTCAGGATGGACCGAAACGTTGGATTATATTTAAAATTAAAAAATCAGGGTTAGGGTTATGTTGAACACTTGTTTTGTCTCTAAAATGAGCCATAAGTATGCACAGTATTCCAGGTGATGTCACCGAGCTTCAGTCAAACATGATCTATCTGTGTATAAACCTTAACAGTGTCGTGTTCCCGTGTGCACGGGCGGAGATGACACCCGATCTCTCCGTTGACACTGGATTCATTTATTGATGTTTGCTGGCAACATGTACAGGGACGGATGCAGACAATGTTAACGCCGCACTCGGAGGAGCTCATTCGCTCTGCATTTTCAGGTCAGTGGCTTTCATCAGACGTAATGGGCGGACTGTAAATTATGAATGAAGAGCCACTCTGTGGATGATGAGGATGATGCAGATTATTCGTCCCCGCTGCCTCCGATACCACTTCTCAGCAGGAGGATTTCACACCAGAAGGATGAGGACTGTGTTACTTAAAAATAAAAATAAAAGATAACAGTCCGACGCCAATGACTGATTCCACCAACGGGATTGGGCCTTTTACTTAAATTTATTTATTTATTTATTTTTAAATGTGTCAGTGTTAACATTATAGTATTTCAAAGTAACACGGTTTGTGGAGCTTTGAGATTAGGGTGTTTTAAGTGTCCCAAAGGCTCTTTTTTTGAGAGAGAAACTGGATAATTAAAGGCCAGGATTGGTGATAATCTTTTCGACGAATCCTTGAAAGTCAAGTAGAATAAAGAAATGAAAACAAACTCGTATTTTATCTTGTTTGTCTTAATTGTCCACGAGTGATTTCAGTGTTGAAAACTCAAAAGAGAGGAAAAATGCACCGGAAATTAAGAAAACCACAAAAGAACAGAAAACACAACAACAACAACAACAAAAAAGCACAAAGACTTAAAAAAAAAAAAAAAAAGAAGAGAATAAAAGGTAAGACACAATGCCAGGTTCATATCAACCTGTGTAAAAATAAAGTGACAGTAATAACAACATCTAATTGTGATCTTAAAACAAACTGGGCCCAGATCTCAGTCACTGGCTGATGCTGATGCTGATGCTGTGTGGGTGGAGGAGCAGAAATATGATTGTATCGAAGATGACGACGAGCTGGTCAGAGTCGTTCACCTTGAACTTCCCCCCCTGCTCGTCACGAAAAGAGAGCTATTTAGGATCAGAATAAATGTTTACTTTTAAAGCTGCACTGTGCTCGGGAGTCTGTGGGCCTCGGGCTAAACATTAGCGATGTGGCAGGAAAGAGCGATCGCTGCTGATCATGCAGTACGCCGGCAGCTGATGACTCCATCGTAACAGATCAAGTAATAGATGATTAATTTGGACTCGGAATCAATACAAGTCGTCAGGGCCTCGCTGATTCTCGAGGCTCCTTGTTATTTAGTGTATTAAAACATGATGTGAAAGGCTTCCCTGCTTCTGTAATAATGGTTGAAATGTGTAAAATCTCTTGTGTCACTTCACATTCTACACTTTTGCCTTATTTACCTGATATTGACTCATTGATCTGTATCACTCAACTCAATCTTTGCACACTGTAACTTTTGCAAATGTGATCTTGTCCACATCTGTTCCCGTGATTATATATATCTAATATATATCGGTGAGCAGCCACCAGTGTGAAACTTGGATGAGAAACACAGATAGAGCAGATCTTCAGTTGTGAAAGCTGGAGTCTGATCCCGCACCATTTTCTCTCTCTGCTGTCTGATAAAGGTGTAGGAGGAGAGAGCGGGAAGGAAGGAGAGGAGAGGAGAAAGAAAAAAAAAGAGGGAGGGGCACAGAGAGGAGAAATGAGGTTGAGCACTGGTGAGGATGAATAGTGAAGAGAGGAAGAGGAATGAGAAGAGGAGGGTGGAGTAAAGAAGACGGGGTGGGTGTGTGGGGGGGGGACAAAGAAGAGGAAAAAGGAGAGGGGAGAGAGGGGTCTAACTCTGGCATAAAAGTAAATTCAAATGCATTATTCATGGCTCTCTGTGTCAAAATATCATTTACGTGTGCTGTGTTGACTCATGGCTCGTAAAATGAGAAGGACATGAAAAGAAAGAAAGGAGAAGGGAAATAAACAACTCAGGAGGCTTTCTCTATTCTTGGCCCAAAAATAATAATAATAATAAAAAAAAAGTAAAAAGAAGAGGCCTGGTGTGCTCTCCCTCAACTTATTAGGCATCAATTATTTATTATACTCTCTGTTTACTATTCTTTATCTGTGTAATAAACAGCTACCTTGTCAAAGAAAGTCTCAAATCCATCTTCAAAGTTTTTCGCAGGTTTGAGAGGGACCAGAATAGTTTCCATTTCATCCTCCTACAGAAAAAAGACTCATCTCTCTCGTTACTGACCCTACAGCAAAGAACAGAGCAGAGCACGGGAACGCCGATGTATGAAGAAGGCGGCGACGACGTTCATCGCCAAGTCTCCCTGCCACTGGATGAATCTTCAGCTGTCTTGCTTCAAATTTGGGCCAAGATGACCAGCTGTGCTTAAGGTTTGTTTGCATTTGAATTTTTTGCTGGGGATTTTCTGTATAATGAGCCACTGCCACTACTGTACCGTGTTCAAGCCTCCAGCTCCTCTGCTTGGGACCAATTGCCTCAGACAGAAAGTACATTGGCACAACAGCAGCCCCCGCAGGTGCAGGGCAGGACTACCACTCCCATCTTTTTTAATTACAGTAAGAGTGGTTTCCATACGAGGGGGGGGGGGGGGGGTGAACTTTAAACTGATATCAAGATGAATTTGAGAGGTTTGATGACACATTTTTGTCTTTGCTTGTTCAAATGAAAAATACTCAACCGGAAAATGAAAACACACACCCAGTTTTAGACATATAAACAACCGCATATAAAGCCAATGGTTGCAAAACGCCTGTTTTTGACATTTAATTTTAATATGAATATGAATGGGGCTTCATTGTGATCGCACATGTGCATTTTTTTGGGGGGGGATTTAAATGTAAATAAATGAATAAAACAAATATGAAAAAATACTGCAACACGTGAAGAACTGAAGCGCATTTTCTACAGGCAGATGCTACACTTCTTATAGTTATCTGCTTCTTATTTGTATGCATGCATGCATTCATACATGCATGAGTGTGTGTGTGTGTGTGTGTGTGTGTGTGTGTATCCAGTGAAGGTGGGGGCACATATGACCTGCTCTACTTTTATTTTGATTTATAAGGCTGGTGGAGAGCATCATCACGGAATCGCTTCATCTTCTCTCCTTTATTACACCACATTTGTTTTCATTTTACTCCCAAGGCCTGGCTGAATACATTACAGATTTCCCATGGGGCCCTGGGGCCGGCTCCTCCGCCACAGGAGAGACAATAGGATGACGAGGAGGGATTTCTGAGAGCATGCTTCATCATTAGAGGCATTAGCATTATTTTGACTTCAGAACATTATCACAGGATTATCGTTATTCCCAGTATTAGCGGGATAAGTAGGCACATTTGTGGGAGCATCAGTCAAGCGTATTGGTTTCAATAACAAAAGTAATAATTGCTTTAGCCAGTCAGTGATAATGAAGAGAAATTTAAAGTGTCTCCTCTCCTCTCCCATCTTTCACTAATGCAGCCTCTACCTTAGATCCCATATTTGTTGATTTAGATCAGACAACCCCCCACTCCAAACACACCCACCCTACATTACCTGCCAGTCATGTGATCCATTTTTTTTTTTTTCATGCCTCGGGGTAAAGTGCGAGACAAAATCTGATTCAGTCCAGAGAAGATAACTAAGAGTAGAACATAATGGTGGAGATAATATGGCAATTGGGTTTAGCATACAGAGGTCAATGGCAGGTTAATGCACAATGTAATACATGATTGACTATAGGAAAGCGTGGGGGAGGGGCTGTGGGGTCAGGGGGTGGCGTTTGAGACTTGTTTTGGGTCAGTCTGGAAACAATATGAGCACGAGGCGGGGAATTATACCCATTTATCATGTTTGTCATATGACTTTGGCCTGAAAAAGGTTTCTGTTATATAGCAGCCGTGGAAATCCTTCGCACACTATAATTTGTTTCCAAGACACTATGGAAAAGAAAGCCAGTGATTTACAATGACGTAATATATCTAAAATAAATGTGCAGCCATTTATCTTGTGCCCTCAAAACAACGATGTGCTTAAATATCTGCCGTTTTACGTGGTTGAGGCGTTGTGTCAGGGCTGTGTTGCATTTTTAGAGAGTCAGTCACGCCGACTGTTAAGTCGGCCGCGTTTTTTACGTGGTTCCATTATGCAAGCATAACACTTTGCTAGTGTTCATCTCTATCTGCGAGCCTGTCTTTGGTGAAAATAGAAAAGGCACAGGGGAGACCATTGAAATTGGCAGAATACCTCATTTTTAACTCTTTTTTTATATATATATATAACTTAAATCACACCTGCTTATGTTCACTTACAGTCACACTGAACCATCTCTTTCCCCCACTTCATTCACAGGCTCAGTATTCGCAGCCACCAGTGAAACTGATAGGATCTACATCATTTCAAGGACATACAATAACAGCCACTAGCCAAGCCTTGTTACATGAATACATTGAGGAAAGGTTTCCAGCAGCATTATTCTATGATTGAATTCCCAAGGACAAGTGGTAAAAAAAAAAAAAAAAGAAAACATTAGGGACAAGGAAAGGAAGGTGAGGGAGCGGAAACAAGGTGCTTGTACGGTTTGGTGTGGTGGGATTAAAAAAAATAAAAATACAGTTATAAAAACATTATCACCTTTTTGTTATGAGCATACACTATGTGTGTGTGTGTGCGCGCACACAAACATGTACCACACACACACACACACACTGGTGTAAGTGTCAGATATGTCAGGCAGTGTATGAAAGTAAATGAGGAAAAAAAAAAAAACAACAGATCTTAAAAAAGCCCACAACTGAGATCCCACTGGCTACTGAGCTCGCTACAAGAAATGTGGGTGGACATGTAAATTGCATGGCTTTTCTTCTCCTTGGGGTAAAATTACTCCTCACTGCTCATCACCCCCTTGTATAATAACCTTCTGGATTCTCTCTGCTTAAGGGTTTGGGGGATACCTGTCAATCAAGTCAAACCCAAACAGAATACATTTACATCGACTACGGTGGAACATCTGATAGTGACTGTAAAGATATATATATATATATACATATATATATGTATATATATATAAATATATTTTTTTTGCAAATCACAAATGTTATAGATTTCATCAACATACCTATAATCCCACTCATAATTCACTCTTTATAATGATCACTGATATCCAATCAACCACATTTACACTTCATTATGAAACTTCTTGTATGTGAATAATAATCCACAGATTGGTGGGAGACCAAAAAGGAAAAAAAACACAGCTCTGTGGGGCTGCCGAGATGTTTAAAGTAAGACAGCCACCCACAGGTTGTGAACGGTACTGCCTCACAAATGGAGACGTTTTTCATACCGACCTACAGTACACATTATTATTTTTGTGCACGGTCACAGCTGCCATGAGAGATGGTCACATAAAAAAAAAAAACATTTTATCTTTATATTTTGACTTCAACACAAACCACATCATTACTGTGAAAAGTCCGCTCTTATTCTTCCTGATATGGTTTTCTCTCCAGAATATTGCTTCAATCCACATTCCATGCAGCTGCCTGTACAGGCTGTAAAGGATTGTTTCACCAGAATAATAATAATAAAAAAACATTACTGTGCTGAGGTATCTAGTCTAGTATGCTGACACTACCAAATGTTTTAAAAAGTCATTTTCCCTTTGAAAATGCATTACCGCGCTCCTTCCATATTGATAACCCTATCATATTATGTCATTTTCAATTATTAGGAGTCATTCTGTAGGATACACCCCTGTAGTGTAGCATTTTTATTGGCGTTATCAGTACTTTATATTTAAAAAATAAATAAATCTGAACATTTTCTGCTGGACGCTTTGCAACTTTTGCACAACAGAGGAGGTGAATTGTGTTGCAGTTCAAACCATTATCCAATAACGTCTTAAAAAAAGTCGTTCAACTGCTTACGATTGGTTTTTGTGGTTTTCCAGTTGGGCAGCACAGCAGACTAAACACGTGTTTGGCTCCACCTTATCAGTATCAGGGGACAGAATCGGATTCATGGCACACTGTAACCGGTAACCACCAAACTGGGAGAGTGTCTCCAACAGGTTCCAGGAACAAGATCTGAGATCTCTGTCCAGAAGAGCAGATAGTCCTCGGAAGAGCTAAAATACTGCACAGGGCCCTCAGGCTCCCAGGCCTCTGGAAGAAGATACAAGACTGCCTGAATGGGCGAGTGGGGAATATATATATATATATACATGCATATATATATATTTGCATGTATATATCTATATTCCCCACTCGCCCATTTATTGCTGCTCGAAGTAATAATGTCACTATTGATTGGCCTTTCAGCTCATCTGTATAATAGCTCCACACCAACCATGCAGTAGCCAAAACTATCAATAATTGATGAGTGGCCTAAGTCTAATTTAACAATGCCTATCCTCACTCTAAACCCAGCAGCACAGAGCAAAATGTGTATGTTTTTCTGTCAGAGAAAAGCTAAAGAGTACAAAGAGGAATTAGATAAACAATGGAGGGCAAACAGCAGTGGGACAGTTACAGAGAGTGTGTTCGGAAAATGATATATGAAAAGGACAAAGGTCAGTGAACAAACAAGGAGACAAACTTGGCTCCACCGAGTCAGGAAAACGTTTTCTAAGCGTTAAAGTATAGTCTAAGGGAAATGACCCCCCTGCACTTATTGGAAAACTCAATGTTTTCAGTAGAAAAACATGCACCAAAAGATCATCCTGACCCCTTAAAGGTGATGGAGTGGCTTTAGATGTTTATCAGCGTAAAGGGGGAAACATTTGGATTCCTGACTTGACACACACAGAAAGAGGTGAGAGAGCAGTCCATTGTAAAACAACCAAAGAGCTGGTTTGTTGGAGGTGGATGCTGATTGGCTGCTTGAGTACAGCAGCTATTTGGACACTGTTCCTGAGCTGATGGGACGAGTAAAACATTTAGAACTTTATAAACTTCATAATAATGAGTATTCATGCGTTATAAATGGTGAATTCAATATTGATTAATGCTTAGCTAATGCTAATAGTGTGTACTTATTATACTCACTCGGATATTGGACAGATAGACATTTTAAATACGATACAATACAAAAATCATATCGGAGTTCCTACACATTTTCCATTTCAAAATTCCATGCTTTTCCAGGCTCAAATTCCCAGATTTCTCTGAAGATTTTTCAGTCAATATTTAACATCTGAATACCAATTGTTAGATGCTTATTATGTAAATGGTTCACTCATTTTTTAATGAAGCCAGCCCTCGGAAAACTCAAAATCAACCCATGAAACTGTCGCTGCCGACAATATGTAGCTGGCTCGATGACACGTATGGAAAATAATAAATAAATTAGTCCGTAACAGTAACCATGGTAACTCGACACCATTGTACAGCCAGCTTGATTAGTTTCTTATCATCTATAGGTAGGCTATGTTTACGTAAGTAGCTTGTTTTGAGTTGTATATATTAATACATTTTATTTTAGAAAGTGAGATAATAGTCTGGAAACAACACAATCATTTTTCCATACCTTATCCAGACCTGGAAATTACTCAAATGAAATTCCATACTTTTCCAAGCTGCGTAGGTACCCTGTCATATATTTTGTAAACGACTGTAAAAAAAAAAGTGAATAAATATCAGCAAAAGCCTTTTAGCCGAGTCATGTTTGGGCTGTTTATTTCTACTTTTTGGGAGAGAACGATTTGTTACACAGTTGGAGAAATATGTCTTTGAAATAACTCGGCACAAATGTGTTGCTTCAGAGTTCATAAATGGTCTAAAACACAAAAAAATGGTATGGTCCCATCCCTGGAAAAGATGGTTAGATCTGAACCCGAGAGAGGCTGAATTCGATTTGCACCCATTTCTATTAACTTTGTTAACTCAAAATAAAGCTTGTTGCCTCGCTCGGCTGAATCTTCACATCTGCCTTCATCGTCCTTATTTTCTCCACAACACAGAGCGATAGAGAGGTGGAATACAGCAGTGGAGAGGCGAGCGCAGACACACAAAGTACATGTTTCACTTCTGACACCGTGAAGCTGACACATTCTCAGTGTGGCGTTCAGTGACAGAGACAAAGCAAGTTTGGTTAAGTTTAAATTTACACAGTGTGGGTACGTGTTTCCAGAGGACATTTATGTTGCGTTATATATCCAGTTCAAGCCTTTCTAAACTATAATCTTTGTTAACTATCACAACGAAATGCCAAATTCCAACCCTAAAACCAAGTCTTCACCCAAAAGAATTCTTTGAGGTGTGAGGACAGGCCAAAATGTTCTCACAATGATAGTTTTGAAACAAAATATATCATGCACACACACACACACACAAAACACACCCTGCACTCCACCCTCTGAGTATAACACGACAGGCACAGGGACCCTGCAAGATTTTGGGACTGTGCTGCACAGTTTGCAAGTTTAAGAACTGGTGTATATGTCCTAACAGGACTATCACATTCTTGTTTGCACCAAGTGAATATGGAGAAACACTGGTCTGCGGTTTGTGCTTTGGTTTTAGCACTCGGTGTATATGTGCACTTTGACACAGCTTTTGCTGCAGGCACTGATGGCAGTGTGACAGGTAGGGCTGCTCTGACTCAGATTGTTTTATGTTACTGTTCTCTGTGAAAAACTGATTCTAATAACAAAGTGTGAGTATCAAATATCCTTTCCTGTGTGGGCAGATGTTGCATTTTTGATTAAATCTTCTTAGTGACAAGAACTGAGGTGGAAATCAAGTGCTCATTTTTCTGTTTCGTCTTCTTTCTTTCTTTTTACTTTGATCTTTCTCCGAAAACCTAGGGAAATGTCCAAAGAGGGATTGGGGCGTTGGGCTGTGCGCAGAGTTTTGCGCAAATGACTGTGACTGCCCCGGCAATCAGAAATGCTGCTCCAATGGATGTGGACATGAGTGCATGGTACCAGAGACAGGTTGGACATAAACAAAGCAGTGTTTCTGTGATTACACTTAACTGCTGGCACTCGGCTCATGAATATTTGATCATAGTACGTGTGTTTTTATCTTCGGCCCAACAGAGAAGCCCGGCAACTGTCCTCTGTCCCAGGGAACCCAGCTGTGTGCCGAGTTCTGCCACCATGACGGTGACTGTCCAGGGACAGAGAAGTGCTGCAGGACGACCTGCGGCCATGCCTGCAGTGAGCCCTGCTGATTGGTCAGCAACAGTCTCTGCAGCATGTGTGCACTTGTTCCGTTTCTTTCACTCGACAAAGACAAAATGTTTCGACATTTACATCGATGCACACTTTATCTGAGCACCAGTTTGCACAATTTAGTTTAATGGTTGGGGTTTTAGAAAGTAGATTTTGTATGTATGTATACGGAAGTGTGTTCATAAATCTAATGATAAAGAAAGTAAACTTTCCACACTGACAATTAACAATTGTTGGGAATTGTTTTCTGCCTTTAACTGTTTTATTGATGATGATCAGTTACTGTAAAAGTAATAATGCTGTATATTGACTCTTATAAAAGTATGAAAATGTGCAGCACAGTCATTTTATATATATGCAGTTATTTTGTGTATCACTAATTAAACATGTTTGCAGAACATAGAACGAGTTGTGCATTTATCACCTTGCCGGTTATGGGGCTCAAATTTCACAGGTGCTGTAGTACCAATGGAACACTTGTGCCTTTGACTTTCAATATGGCCGAACCCTAAAATAGATTAGTATGAAAAGCGTGTGCTCAACAAGACGAAAGTGTTCCCTGTACCCACTTATTTCGAGAGAAAACACAGTTTGCTGACCATCACTTATGTGGAATGCTGCTTTTTTCCTTTGTTTTTGTTCTACACAGTTGCCAAATAGTGCAGGGGTCAGGAACGCTGAGCTGCCAAACACAGAGAAGACTGTGTTCGTTCCGTCTGGGTCTGCCATAAATGAGGCCAAGTTTGTTTACACAAAAAATGTGGGCACTAAGCTGTAAGAAATACAGCTCCAGCTCAGTGTATAACAGCATACCTGCGTGCACACGGCTAGTAATTAGATCAAATGTCCAAAACAAATGTTGATTTATTAAAAGGCGGTAAAGAATGTTTCAGTTTTGCAAACATACACAAAGTTTCACTTCGAACATTCACTTCAACACTGCGAGTGAACCAGCAGGCCAGGACAGGCGAGCAAAACGTCCTTGTCTGCTATAAGACACAGTGACTTGAGGGAAGAAGCTACAAATTAAAGGCAATTATTGTTCTTGGGCCACAGACAATCATCATTATTCATTAGTCACACATGCATCCATTAATGTGTTCAAAAAACATTTGTTGAGAAAGTTGTTTTGAGTTCAAGATAAATAATGTTGTTGCACAGCAATGTGTCAGTATTTTTCAGGGCATATATCATTTTATTTTTAATAATAACTACTGGGGATGTGTCTCATCATATGACCACAGTGAGGGCTCTACATATATTCATAATTATGGTTTAATGCTTCATGATTTTAGTTGACTGTGGGAAACACACTGTTCCAGTGGTTTCATTATATTTGACATAATTTCTGACTTTAGTGTTATATTATTTCTATTCGATCTTTATCCTCACAGATGAGAATCAGGGGTCAGGGGTGTAGTAGGAAATCAAAGGTGATAGTTCTCCTTCTGTCAGTTTCATAATTGTAGCAAGATCATTTTATCAGTGTTTCCACACAGTGACAAAAACTTCAGTGACAGTCTGGATGTGTTACGATGGAGAGGATTATGGTTTGCGACAATCACAAAAACAAACAAACAAAAAAATACTGCCTCATTCTCCACAGTTTTGGTGACCTCAAATAGTCAAACAATAAAAAAAAGGCTCCAAATAAATAATTGTCCTGAACCTTTTTGTTATGCTCAAAAGAGTTATTCACTCTCTTCGATTCAAAAACCAAAACTTGAAGTCAGATCTTCGTAGAGTCAACATTCATGTCAGTGCTCAGTGTTTTCCCTGAAAAAAAAACACATCTTACCAGTGGTTATTGCCAAAAGGAAATGTTCCTTTCTAAAAGCAGAGCCAGTTGGCATCAGTGTCCAACCTCAAAGTGGCGGCACGCCCCTCATCTTGCGGATGATGTTGGCTAGCCGCTTGGCCAAACCTGGGCTTGGCTCTTCTATCTGAAAGCTGCGGGTCAGTAGGTTGTAGAGAGAGCCATAACCAACGGCCACCACGGTGCACGTCAGACAGATGACATTATAAGGCATGCTGAAGTCTGGTGTCGGCAGGTTGACCAGCAGAGGTTCAGTGTAGATGCGAACAAAGTAGCTGGACTCCTCTTTACAAGGGAAACTGAAGGAAGACGAGAAATTGTATCATGTTAATTTTTTCACCAAACAAGTTTCACAAGGGAAACTCAAACGTCATATGATAGGGACACAAACTGATACTTACAAGCTACTAAAAAGTGGGCTTTCACGGGTTCTGTTTGTATCCATGGCAACAACACTTGGTACAAGAGCACTGATTACTGATGACCTAAATGTTAAAGAAAGAGACTTTGAAAGTTAGAAAAAATATCCTCACAATAAATGCACAAAAAAATATATATGTTTGCTCATAAACATCTCACAATAGATTTCATTGGGTTTATTTCTAACCATTTCCTCAGTCGCTTTCAGGTCAGAAATTTAAAAATATAAAACTCCACAATTGCTTGTATCCAATTTATCTGGGTTGTGAACAAATTGCAAATACTTTTGTGCATTAATGATTCTGTTATGAGTTTCCTACATGTCATGCTGTTGGATTATAATGGTTTTCTGTTGAATAGTTTTACCCAAGTAAACATTTAGGCAAGCTTATATACTTATATATATCCTATACTTACTGTTACTATACATACATTACATTTACTGTAAATGACTTGATTTTTACTAATGAGAGGTGTGTGAATGATTAATACAACAGAAGGTTAAGTTAATTTTAAATCAAATAAACTCAAATCCATAGGACACACTTACACTACCGTTCAAAAGTTTGGGGTGACTTGGAAATGTCCTTATTTTTGAAGGGAAAAACTTTTTTTCAATGCATATAACATTGAATTAATCAGAAATACACTCTATATATTGTTAATGTGGTAAACGACTATTCTAGCTGCAAATGTCTGATTTTTAATGGAATATGTACATAGGTGTATAGAGGCCCAGTTCCAGTGTTCTAATGGTACATTGTGTTTGCTAATCGCATTAGAAGGCTATTGGATGATTAGAAAACTCTTGTGAAATTATGTTAGCACAGTTGAAAACAGTTTTGCTGGTTCTTTAACCAAAGCAAAGTTTGAAGAGCAAAATAATTATTTTGAATAAAAATCATTATTTCTAATCTTGTCAAATGTCTTGACTATATTTTCTGTTCATTTTGCAACTCTTTTGATGAATGAAAGTGTGACCTTTAATCGAAAACACACAAAAAATGATATAGGTGACCCGAAACCTTTGAACGGTAGTGCTTGTTGACATGGCTGAACTTTTTCCACCGTCATACTCATAAACGACGACTCAGCGGTCAATGATTTCAATACCTTTGAGAGATAAAGTGAGTATATTGAAAGGAAGCGACACACTTTTGCAGGTATTCCGTCATATTAAGGACGATGTGAGAAATGTGCCAAAGCGACTGAGAAAAACAGTAACCAAGACCACTACAACATACCCAACATAAAAGCCATGGTTGGGATCAGGGGTGTATTCAGTCCATTTCAGTAGAGCCCGCTCAAACTGCACAGTGACCTCGGTGACAGAGTTGGGAGGAAGTTGGACCAGCATCTCCAGCAGGTGGGGCCTCACTCGGTCCTTAGATGGCTGGTAGTGGATGTAGCCTGGCAGAGAAGAGAAACATGAAAACACTGAAATGATACTACATTTAAGCATTGATGCACAAGCATTAGCGATTTTTAAGATGTTTTATAAAGCGCTCATATGGAAATTATGACTGAATAATACAAGATAAATCATTGCTACACATGAAAAACAGAAAATCATCACCAAAACACTCTACAGCAAGTGTGACTCATGTTTGCCTCCTTGTGGTGAAAAGTAGTACTACCATTTAAAAACATAAAGCAAGATTCCTGTAGCCAAAGTGGACTGTGCATCTATTGCTATGCTGTGTGCAACTCAAGTGACCACAGGGAGGCAGCCTCTTTTTTTCTGTTTCTAAAGTTGGGTTCACCACTATATCAAATAAATGCTCGACTTAAAATAAAATTGACTTTGTATATGACATGTTTTGAAAAGACATTTCCAATCATGAGAGGTTTAACATTATCTAAATCTGGGGAAACGATCAGTTTTTGTGTTCATAGAGTCTTATGTGCATGTAGTAAGTTCTTGAATCAGTACACCACCTGCTAGTTAGAGTAATAATATGTAATGTACCTCTTGACTTACAGTATATAATTAAGTATTTTATATGGGACACAAATTTTTGTATGTATCATTTGTCTAATGTGATTACTATATGCTCCAACAATGACTCACTGGGCTTGTTGTCCTTTCCCTTGCTGGTGACAGTGAGGGTGTGGACGTAGAGGCGAAGATACCATGGCACTGAATCCAGCAGCAGCACTGGGAAAGACCTGTACGGGTGGTTGTTGTACATCAGTGTGTGAATCTCTCCAGTCTGCAGCCCGTAACCAGCCACGTAACGCTCAGCATGGAGCAGAGGTCGCAGCATGTCACCTGATGAGGAGACCATGTGTGACAGAGTTGATCATCACAGCAGAGACAAGAAGTATAAATTGCTGCTAATGTTTAAAATAAGTGGCGTCGTTGACACCGATTGAACTCTTCTTGACTTTGTGAAAATCTTGAGTAAATAAACAGGTTTGACCCTAACGTCTGACAAATACAGATAACAGTGATGTTACATCATCAAGGTCTCCAGGAACAAATGAGCACAATGTCACACGCTGCTGTTCTCACTCACCCTCACTGGATTTCCAGCGCATCAGCAGGTTGAGGGAGCGCACAGTGCCAAAAGTGATTTGTTGGGTCAGGTCGTAGACAGAGTAGGTCCGTCTGTCCCCCAGCACCACAGCTTGGGTCAGCATGGCAGTGACCGGGCTGAGGTCAAACTGCTCCCCCTGCAAAATGACATCATAGTCATGTCAAGCTAAACCCATAAGATCTGCAATCATACTGTTAAAATTATAATGTATAAAAAGTGTTTCAAAATAAAACCTGCTACATTCTTTTTAAGAATCTATAATATTGCAACCTTGACACGGCTTTGACAGTTAACAAATAACTACTTATCTAAAGAGGATGAGAGCGCATTATAAGGAAATCAAACCTGAGGGTTGTCTGTGATGTCGATATAGATTTTACTGGTGGAAGCCAGAGGACAAGCTTCTGTCAGGGTCCGAGAAAACATCTTGAACAGAGACCACTCTGAAGAAACAAATGGCTAATATTTAGTAGGTACATTTAATCATTTCTCCTAATGCTGTACAAAAACTCCACTCTGAAATACTAAACTTAATGTGCTCTTGTTCCCCCTCACCTCGTTTGCCTTGTCCAGAAGTGTGCAGGTCAAACACCACATTCAGTGTCTGTCGGAGCTCCCAAGATGTCGTTTTACACTGCCAGTCTTCACACACAGGTCTAATGTGCACTGCCTGGGAATAAAAACTGCTGTGGAAGAGTTTTTCTGACTTCAGCAGGACAGCAAGTCCAGCCTGTAAGCACAACATGGCCACAGAAAGAAAGGAGGACACTCAGTTAGCTGAAGTGACAATTATGCTTCTTAGTTCCTATGAAGCCTTTCAGATATTAGATTAAAGATGATCTGGTCATCATACTGTCATCCGTAGTCCTGCTGTGCGCTCACCTTGGTTCCACATGGAAGGAGTTTCTTCCAGGGTGTCAGATTCTCTGTGCAAACAATCTCTCGTGGGAGTGTGGCATAGCGGAGGAAGTGATGGTCTGTCACTTCAGGGTCAAAACAAAAAACAAACAAACAAAAAAATGTTCAACTTTAAGGTAGCTAGTGACTAATGAGAGTGATGAATAAAAGCAAACTGGATAAATGTCACTGTACCGTTGCCAATGCCCAGAGGTTTGAAGGAGGCACTGGGCTGGACAGTATTGGTGGAGTCAATGAAGTTGAGCGAGGCACAGAAAATACCAGATAAAACATTCGTCAGCTCCTTCCATGTCCCATCCACACTGAAAAGGGCAGAAAAATGGGGGAAAAATTAAATACTGAAAACAAAAAATGGCCTTGAAAGGCTTTACATTTGCTTGTAATTAAAACAATTGGTTCTTCATGTCACATAAATACAAACAAACTCCCGAAATTCAAACAATTTTCAAATTAGTTAACACAATGGTGAATTAACGGCTGCACATCTCTCCCTCTCCTCGTTTACCTTTCTGTGGCGAAATTCCCACACAAAATGACACATGATACATCACGACTGAGCAGGTGAGGCGCGCGAGTAAAGTCCGACAGCTTCATCCAGCAGAATAATGACTAAAGCAAACACCAAGAGGCACCCGTGAATTTTATTTTAAGAAGTGGATTCTACTGATATTGCTTCATAATCGCATTTTATGGTGCACTCCACTTACATTGGAAGTCAGAAGTCCAAGCTAGGAGTGACATCACCTCCAAATTGACGGCATTCCAGATGAGACGTCAGGAAAGAAACATGGATGTTCGCAGAAATGTCTCCGTTGTTCTTGCTCCTTTGAAGTATTGTATCTTATATACACATACACACTCCACCTGAAGAAACTCTCGGAGGAGGATAAAGGGCCCAAACCTTAACTGTGAAGGTGAGGGTAAGATAGAAGTGCTATTAACAGCATAGTTGCCAAGTCCGCTTATTGTAAGCGACTTTGGGGTTTCTGTAAAGTTGTTGACTGTCGCGCGTTGTGGGTTTATTGGGCTTGTTGCTAAAGTGTAGTTGTGTATATGGGCTTGTTCCCAGCCCCATGAGTTGTCAAGCAGATGCTTTCGATATGTTATTTAAACGCAGGATAGTTTGTCCACTTGCTGGATCGATGCACTCCCCCGTTCCCTTGACCCATCCCTTTCCCCATACACGCAGATGACAGAGTTTTTCAAACCTGCACCGTGCTCCACACTGGCTCTGATCCTGATGGCAACTAGTACAAACCAATCAGAGGTAGAGTAGTTTTTGTTTTGTTTTTTAAAAAGAAAAAAGGCAGATGAGCACATAAACAGCAATGATGATATTTATGTGTGTGTGCAAAGTTAAATTATGAGAGGTTTACGGTGTATATACTGTACTTGGTACAACAGTGTAAAATTAATCTGAAAATTTTCATATCCCATCTGTTTTGTAATGTTTAATAAATGTTAAAACCTGGTTACAGTCCCTCTTGTGGTCATTGTTTCTGAAGTTTGCTTGTTTCTTTCACGAGATCGAGCAACACATTGATTAACATTAAAAGGAGAGGAGTTTTCTGAGTTGGAAATCCGAACTCAGGGACGCTTCAGTGGAAACTTCCAACTGGAAATGTAAAAATTCTGACTTCTGACTACAACTTGAACGAACCACCCTTTCACAAACACAATTTTGGCTGCTTGCAAATGAGATTGTGCAGTATTGAAAATGTGTGTCTCACCATCAGCAATCAAGTGATAACTGAACAGCTGCCTGACTACATGCTTGCAAGTGCCAATAAGAGCTGATGCTGTTTCCTTCAGCATGCAGGTTTGGCTGTAGTCTGGACAAGTAATGCTACATATAAAGACAGACATACAGCAGGAATCTGACCAAAGCACAATAAGACAGCCCTATTTTTCCTCTCTGTCCGAGTGTGTATGAGAGTGTGGAGGGTCAGGAGAGACTTTTAGTATTTAGTCAGACGTCCACAGGGGGTGATAGAGCTTTAAATACTCAAGCTTTAAATAATGTCAAGCAGCCAGTTTTAAGATTCAAAACTATCAATGAAAATCCAAGTTGTCATTATGCATCTATACTGCATTTTGGATTTCTTTAGTTATGTTTCTTTTAAAATATATTGTAAAACATTCATTCAGCACCTTTACTTGCACCATTAAATAATGAAAGAACAATACACAAGGACAGAATGTGCAAAATGAAGTCATGATTCCCATTTTCTCAAGCCTGGTTGAGCCTGCCTGTACTGGCTCAAGAAAAAAATATGAATTTAGTGTTTTTCTGTTTAAAAAAAAAACAAACAAAAAAAAAACACCCTTAAAATTATATTTCACATTTAGTGTGTCCAGTAACATGATGATGTTTACTGATCAAAGGTCTCACTGTTGTGTTTAAACAGCCAAAGACTGAAAGACAAAGCTTTCTATTAGTTCGAGACAAAGTGGGTAAAGTAGTTCTGTGTCGACTGGAGACTTCCCCCTTCAGAGTTATTGTTCTTTACTGAAGGCTACAGTACAAGAACCCTCTGCACTAACACAAGTCCAACAACTTCAGTTACCAAGTAACACAAAAGTAGTGTTTGTTTTGAGATAGAAATTTACACAACATTTCCCAACTCTGATGGACCAACCCACATCATGAGATAGCTGTACTCACTCAGTCACAGAGTCCTGGAACCACACCCAGAGTTCAGCACCAGGAGGAGACGGCTGGAAGGGCTGCCCCCACTGCATGGTCCTCCAGTAGCCCTGCGTGAAGGAGATGTGCAGCTCTCGCACTGAGAACTTGGAGATGATCTGACCCAAAGACTTGGGAAACAATCCATAGTGGGAGACTGAAATACATAGAAAAAAAAAAAAAGTGAAATACTGATGCAGAAGCAAGTTCAGTTCTGACTGTTGACATCTGTGTTTATGCGTGTGGCCAGATTAAATATAATTAAATGGCCTGATGGGTTTTTTTCTTTACACATTTGTCTGTTGTTTGCATTTCCAAAACACCATCGCTCATTTAGTAATTTAGTCCAGATGACCACTAGCCCATTTATGAGAGATGTGTTGTGTCCTGAGACATCAATAACTTTTTTTAAGTGTTATTCTGAAGGAATATTTTATATAATTTGGCAACTGTTGTCCTTCTTATAAAGAGAACACTTTCACGTATAATCAGCTATGTTATACCATCATATTGATATGAAATAAACTCATCAAGCCAGAAAATAGTAAATGTCAATAGATTATTTATGGGATTTGGTCCCTATGACCAGCAGCCCATTCTTTATGAGATCAGTGGTCAGATCTGTGTAGAGACCTGAAGAACTAATAAGATAAATGCGTCATTCTGAAGATGTCATTTCCACAACCTGGCAACCCAAAATGTTGAGCTTTTATTTTCAAAGTACAAAGAAATACGGCTTCGTTGCTCTTGTCATTAGCCACCTATTAAGCACTATTAATTACGCAAGTGAAGCCACTGAGGACTGTTGTTTTCACTGTTGTTTACGAGTTATCTTACTCAAACTTCGCTGCTCGTGTCCATGCCACAGCTAATAGTTAGCTTACCTTTGTTTTCTCTCGTGAAGTCCGTTTGCCACAGGGTGCGGAACTGGAAGCTGGCATAAATATCTCCTGAGTGCAGCGGTCTGAAGACGAGCTCCTCCTGAAAGTCGTCTTTGGGTGGTGGCGTGGATGAGGGGGCCACGGTTTCAGGGGCAGCGGTGTCCTGTTTGTCGGCGGTAGCTTCATCCGGAGTCGCCTCTGTAGTCGCCTCGTTTGCTTCCCAGCGTGTCTGCTCTACCGTTTGCTTCGCTGCTTCGGTGTCTGCTGGTGGACTCTCACCCGTAGTTGCACCATTATCACCCACTAGTGTCGTTTCTTGACACCGTGTGATAGTAAACACAGGAAATGTACAAAGAATGAACAGCAGAACCGAGGAGAGGCACCTGCGAGCTGCCATCTTTGTTGCGGTCGAGAAACACTTCCGCGTTAGTGCGTCACACATGAAAGCAGCCAATGGGCTGTTTCCATTTGTCCCCTCACTGACATGAACCTGCTTTGTTTTCAGCAGAAAATTAGCAGATTATCTTCGTAAATCACGAGTAAATAATAACACGGGGGTGTTTGTGCTTATTTTTTATTGCAAGAAACGCCTTTTATTTTGAAATGTTAAGCCATTTTAAAGATCCGGTGTTTCCTGAATTCCTGATAAGAAAATAATGAACATAATAAATATCCCATTATCAACTGAAGTTCTACTGTTTACATATTGCACTTTACACACACATTATTAATCTGTAATTAAGGAACACATTGTGTAGGAGTGTTAATGGGGATAAATTAAACAAACTACCTATTAAGTAAGTTTGTATGAGTGTGTCTGGTTTTGGCAGCCATAAAGAAAGTCCTTTATATTAGGCAAGGGCTTTGGTGTACGGAGGCCACCATCTTGTGCACCTACACCAGCTTGAATGGACAAAAAGCATCAAAGGCTACCACCAAAGTGATGTCCTTGGTAAAGGGAAGGGTGGGGGTAAGGAGTCCACAGTTGTTGCAGTCTGCAGTCTCACCATAGGATGTCGCTAATTCTTGCACACTGGACCTTTATTGCTGCTTGGTTTTTAGATTTGGGATTTTCCAGTGTAGTACATGTTTTTAACAACACACCGGTTTGCAGCATGAAATAAGCTGACACAAAAAAAAAACCTACACGTGAAATTATTCATTGAATTTCATTAAAGCTTTACATGTTTCGGTTGGACTTAATGTTTCATGATGTACATCATAGGAAAGACATGACAGATTCTATGGATAGTCAATGATTAAAAATAGCTTCTCTGTACACTAAAACAAAACATTTTTTAAAAACATCAACAGTCTGATTCCCTTTTTATAATTTGTGGAAAAAGAAATATAATAAACATTGCTGACGTGTTAAATGTTTGGTGGTGTTGCTGGACGGGCATCATCACGGGGGGCACATCACCCCTCCCACATCTCCAAATCATCGCGCGCACAGTCCAGACACACACGCACAGTCGCGCGCGCGCGCTCACACGGGATTTCTGCTCAGCCATGGCTCCCCGTTAGATGCTCAAAGCGGCTGTTGTCAGAGCAAATTAAATCGGCACTATCTCGCTGCTTTTCCTCCTGACCTTGCCTGCCTCTGCTCGGGTTTTCAATATTTTATTCGAGATTCCTGCGCTGTCTCCCTCCCCATGGCTACATCGGATGGACTAGACGGCTGTCTGCAACGAGGCAGATCTCAAAGTGACCCGAACATACTCACCGAACCAGGCATCGATTTGGATCAAGGTACAGGTAAGACGCACGCATCGTTGTCGCGACATTCATTTGCCAAGCGTTTTCATGTTTTTTTTTGCTATTTATGTGGCGATGCAGCGGTTTCCATCATGCATCCTCGCCTCCCCGGTGGGATATCAGGACACCGAGGGATAATTAACGCATATGCTTCCAACCTTGGCCGCAAATATACAGCGTGCGTGCGTGCGTGTGACTGAATCATCGTGGAGCTGCAAATTGAAAATTAATGTGTCACATCATCGTCTATGATGGATGCGCGCTCCTCCAGATTTGTGCGTTTTAAGAGACGCCTGTAGCCCCTTCTGGGCATGTTATTATGGCTGCGAGTAGTATTGGAGCATCAGCGTGCGGGCCGTTGGACATGATACTGACTAGTGCAACATTTACAGTAGGCTATCTGTTGCCTAGTAGTGCATGATGCTCCCTGTATAGCAGCACAAAATCTGCATGTGTGGTGGTCACTGATGCCAGTATCTGAGCCTCCATCACACTATTCTGCAGACACACACACACGAGGTGGTACATGTTGCATGAAAAAGGGCATATGCATATATCATTGTACATGTTGTATAATGTGGTCTGTGCACATTGACAGCCCCGATTCCCCTCAACATACACACACTGAGTTGTGATCGATGACCGGCCTTCCACGTGATGCAGGCTATAGGTGGAACTATCTCCCAAAAATCAGGCAGCGCAGTCACGCACATGGGAGAAATCCATTCACCAATTCATTGATTCTGCAGGTGTTGCTGTGTTGTTGCATCTCCCAGTCTCTCTGGTCTGTTAGTCATCCCTCTGCATATATAGAATAATGAATTGATCTTTCATTAATAAGCAGACAACACTGGGGAGCAGTCGTGTTCTGCACTTCTCCAGTGAACTACTATCAACAGACTTTCATGTGAGCGTGAATCGAATCAATTATAAACACACATTTGCTATTATTTCTACTCACATTACCAATATACTCTATCTTCAGTGCAAATGCATGGCTTTTTTTTTCTTTTACGTAAGTGCAGCTATTTATGGTCGTATTGTGTGGGCTTGGAAAGAGTCATTGCTTCCTCCCACACATGTGAGTTTTACGCACATGAAGAATGCTCGACTGAATGATTCAGAAAAAAAGTGTCATTCACCTTTCAACTGCTCTTTAATGAAGCCCGCATGTTGTCTTTCCCCAATCTCTGAAATCACACCTGTCTTTACTCATCAGGTGCCCCCCCCCCCCTTCCACCCCCAGCAGATTTTTAATGGAGTCGTGCTGAATCCAACCCTCCTATGGACAATTTCATTTGCACGTGGGTTGATGTGATAATGTCACACGGGGTCTTTTTGACACACCTGAATAAACAACACAGCAGCTGTGCTCGTGGTGACAGCTACAGTTATCACGGGCCAGTGAATATCAGCATTTTTACACTGGACTGTACGCACAACGACATTAATGTCTGCTGTGCAAATGAACGGCGGTAAATACAGTTGTCACTGCATGGACAGTGTCAGTGTCCGGTGACCAAAAGTACACAACATCACCCACCCACTCTCTCTCTCTGTGTGTGTGTGGGGATCATCACTATGCTAGCATCTGGGACACCAGTCTTTGCCAAAGTAATCCTTTGGCAGAGGCTGCCCTTTTTCCCTAAACACAGTGGCTCTTGCAGCTGCAGAGGCTGACACTGTATTCATCCACTTCATCCACAGAGCCATTTTTTTTCTTCCATTTTTTAAAATGAAACAACAAGAGCCTCAGGACTCTCAGAAAGGGACAAGTCCGCGTAGCCCCATTTCCACCAAACGGTACAGTTTGGGTCAGTTTGATACATTATGCACTCGATTGTCAGAAGTTGGGAACCATTACCGTCTCACTTTTTGGCACCTCTCTGTTATGGTATGGAGTACCTAAAGGGTGGAGCTAGACACACTGCAGTCTGCTGATTTGTTGACTTTTGGGTGACAATTTGTAAATATACCAAGCATTATGACACAGAGAGGATTCAAGGCTTTGCCAGGACAAAAGTACACACACTGCTGGATGTCCATCATTATTGGCCTTTTTTTTACTGTGTCATTTTCTTCTACATTTTTGGGGGGCAACATTTAGTGCTTTCAGACAGACAGGTTCTGGCTCTGGCTCCGGCTCCGTTCTGGAGTCTCAGAACCGTGGTGTTTTCTGGCGAACCAGCCCGCGATCACACCAGTTTAAGAGGAACCAAAGTGGGCACTTTACTCACAAGAAAGAACCAACAATTTGTTGGTTCCTGCTGAGAACCAGCATTTCAGGATCCCAGCCACTGGTCGGTTCAAAATTACGTCCAGGAAGTGGAAACTAGCACGTGGCCCTGCTGGTGTGAAAGGGCTACCTGTGGTATGAAGTCACACTATTTTCACATGGCTGATGCAGCTATCGCCATCTGGCCAACACACGCAACCTAGATCTTTTAGTTTAACTTTCAAAACTGAGTTGAACCACACTGGAATCACTTGATTGAAACAGTTTTGATGTCTCAATCCAACTGTCCAACAAGTGCCACAAATTCCGTACACATAGATCTGGAAACAGGTGCAGGACCATAAAAAAAATTGTTCAGTCAGTTAGTTCAGACAAGCAACCTTTACATTCCCCGGCTAATAAAATGTCACTTTCTCACAAACTCCCACTTAGTCATTGCTGATTGTCAACCAAGGTAATGGTGTGGAGAGGACACCTTGAATGTTTTTGCAGACAGGGGGCAGGTCCAGGCAGGACCGTCCCTATGGCCCATAAAGCAATGCTTCAGTTCATTCCTATAGAAAGTTACACACTGACCATTTCAGCAGGATATATATATATGTATATAATATACTGCACTGTTTATATATATATTATTATTATATATAAATATATATATATATTATATATATTTTATATATATTCACTTGTTTGAACTTTTATAAAACATTAACATTAAAGGGGACATATTATACCCTATTTCTCCAAGTTAACCTAGTTCCCTGGTGTCCTAATGAACATGTCTGTGACATGCTTTGGTCAAAATACCATAAGAATGAAGCACCACAGCAGTTCAATCACCCTGCCAAAACAGCCCTGTTCAGAACGCTCTGTTTAGTAGTATCTCTTAAGGTCCACCTTAAAAAAATGTAAAACGAAAACTTAAGGGAGAGGAAATGACATCAGCCACATCAGCTACTGGGAGCTAACAGTAGTTAGCATTTGGAAATGTGATTATGTGCAGGCTCTAGCAGGCACATTGCCATCTTATATAACATGTATCCACTGGACTGATAAATCCTCTGAGGCTGGAAGTTTGTGTAGAACTCTGTGCTGCACTGTGGAGCCAAGAATAGAGGACTTCCGGTTTTCGGATACCGTTGCCCTCGACCAGCACTCTTGCCACTTTTTACGGACAAAGTGGAGCTCCCTGAGACAACTATTCCAGGAATTTAGCACATTGTGACGTCCCAGTGAGTGCGGAAGTCAACATTGCGTGTTTTATCTCTTGTACTTAGACTGAGGAGGACCACAAAAACATGACCGAGTCATATTTTTTCGCACTTTGCTGACTGATAGGACCTCCAGAGTCCCAAATAAAAGGATTTAAATGATTAAAAAGTAGATTTTTCATAATATGTCCCCTTAAATGTCTGTCTGACCAACAGTCCAACACCATAAAATATTAAACAATCAGCATTCAAATTTAATTGTTTTTAATATTCTTTTGAATCAACTGCTGGATCAGTTTGTCAATTGTGTCAGAATGTGTAGGTAGAAATGACAAAGTCATCCTCTGCCTGTTAAGATTAATGTAGAAAATTGACATTGACATTGTTCATAGAGCTCACAAGAATAAGTTATTTTGCTCAAGGCAAGTTCAGGAAAGGATTTTTTGGCCCGGTTTAAACCCTTACCCATTCATAACACAGTGTCTATCCACCAGTTCCTACTGATCAGTATTGGCTTTTTTTTGGTCTCATCCTCTGTTCACTGATACCCGGATAATCCTCTCAGATGTGGCATCAGAAGAATCTCTGAGGATTGCAGGTTTAAGTCAAACTCCCCCCTCCAAAACGAGCAAGGAGACATATCAAACCATGTGAAACCTGATACTGTGCTGTGACGATGAGTCACCCCAAACCGGAGCTACGTCGTTGTTGTCGTGTGCACGTTACCTTGCTTGCGCTCGGGCTTTGACGTGTAAAAATATGGGAAATTCTGAGTCAGCTGCAGGGTCTTATATAATCTGCTGCTCCCCATTTTAACACGGCTTCATTTAAAATGTGAGAGACGTAACAATGTGCGAAAGTAGGTATTAGTGAAGAGCAAATGATGAAGCAATTCTGTTCTCACATTTGAATAAATAGCACCATCCTCAACAATGACAAATGTGTACACACTTAAGCACACATGATACTTCTTTTTGTACGTGGAGCACCTGTGCCTTTGTCTGGGAAGAAAGGAAAATGAATAATGACGCATAAATAAAGGAGGCCTTATAAGTCTGAAATGAAGACAGAGCGTAACATGTAAAAGAAACACCTGAACAAATGGAGAAAATATTCTTAACACCAGCCTGGTACTGTGAATTCGGTGTATAGGACACAAGACATTCAAGCACCATCAACAGTGTGTAAGAGGGAGTTAAAGACAACGTGGAAGCACCAGTATTTTGTGGGTCTCTGTATTTCTGATTGTTTTTCAATGCCTTCTTGAGTTCAGAGAAATGGTGTGGACTTCAACTTTGGGTGTTTTAGGAGAATGTTTAGTTTGCTTTAAAAGGTGCCAGGTATTATGAATTCTCTGCAAATGTATCATTAAATTATTTAGCCAAAATACACCTCAGCACAGTAAAATACAGTGGAGAAAAATGGTTTAGAGGAATAAGAGTAAGTGTTAAAAGTTACAAGTTATCTTTTTTTTTTGTTTCTGTTGGGACGATATTCTTCTCGTATTGTCATTGAATATATTAATAAATATAATATATAGGCTATAGCTCTGTTAGGTTATAATGCAAATTAAATGAATTTGAATTAGAGTTAAATACAATTGGTGATGTGGTGACCGTTTACTGATCCATATTTTGAGCAATATCTAATCAGAAATTCCCCACAAATTCTCTGATTCCAGCTCCTTAAAGGTCCAGTGCGTTAGAATTAGTGACCTCTAATGGTGAGTCAGCGGTTTTCTCCACTTCAAAATGCTTACTGGTTGCTGCTGTAAAAACATGGTTGTTCTAAGGCTATAGGAGAACCAAGTATTATTTGAATAATAAGTGATTATACACTTACACAAACACACCTATGGCTACTATAGTCTATTAATACCAATAAACTCCCCTAAATGTTACTATATAGTTTTCTATCACTGAGTAAGACTATGAAAACATAATTTTTGACTCTGCGGTGGACATTTATTAAGATCACATGACCTTTTTGAGACAATAACAGTTGTAGACTACATCATTTGATAGTGACAGCAATAACTGAGTGTTGCCCTGCTCTAAATAGTGAAATTTTTCTTTTTTTTCTTTTAAAATTGTATTATTGGTAATCAAGTGAAGCTTGCAAAGGGCTGCACTGTACAGAAAAATACAGATGAATAAAATACAAATATTTACAGAGATAGAGGGCTGTTCCATAGTGATGGAGCTCTAACCAGAAGAGTAGCCACAGTTGGTGTAAACACACGTACATCGCCATGAAGCACATGAAGCCACATGCACACAAATAAGATTACAGTATTGTGGTGGACAGTGCAGATGTAAATAAGCTCGATTTGCTCTTTAGAGGAGCCACCTGCACCAACAGCAGACTCAGCCTAATTAAGTCCCCACTTCCTGTTTGCAGTTGCGTATACGGAATCCATGTCAGAGACACGACTCATTCTTAGAGGTCAGCCTTAACGGACTCTGAGTCAGTCAAGGCCACCTGTTAGTCGTGGCCACTGGGGTGATATTAATTTCTCCCCTCCATGATGAGCAGAGGCCCCCACAGAGGCCAGAAGGAAATGTTCAGCCACCAAGTATCTGTGAGTAGCTCCTTTGTAGCTTGACAAAATATTGCTTTTTAATGGATATTTTCGAGAGTGGGGAAAGCAAAAAAGAGACGATAATACTTGACAACACTGTGACAACACTCTACTCCGTTCTGTAAATTAATCGAAATGTTCTATCATAGAATTTTGTTGATAGAAATCTATTTGTATGATGTATGAAAATGATGTGGTATTGAAGGTCACAGGCTCATTTGAATCTACAGTATGGGAGATTTAGAGGTTAGTCAGTGTTCATGTATTCATCTATTAGCATTTAATTGACTTTAAAAGAATATTTGCTAAGAAGTGCGGACAATGTTGTTAAACTATGTATATATATATATATGCATATATATATAAACACTTACATGAGTGTTTTACCTTTTTCTGTATATTAATTACATGGACATTTGAGACGGTCCATCACATTGATAACAAAAGAGAATGCTCACTGATATGAAACATTGCCCACAATAACCCAATTCTATCAGATATATCAACAGAATAGATTAAATAAATGTAACTGCCCATCCATCCGTCCATCTTCTACCGCTTTATCCTCCCCATGAGGATCACGGGGAATGCTGTGCCAATCTCAGCTGACATAGGAAGAAAGGCGGGGTACACGGTGGACTGATCGCCAGTCCATCACAGGGACACATACAGAGACAAACAACCATTTACTCTCACACTCATACCTACAGTCAATTTAGAGCACATGTGTCAAACTCAAGGCCCGGGGGCCAGATGTGGCCCGCCACGTCATTTTATGTGGCCCGTGAGTGATTAATTGGTCTTAAGAATCTGTGTTAAAATAGGTCAATGCTGCTTTAAGGCGTGTGCGTTGACCATAAACTACATTTCCCACAATGCATGGTGATTGCGTTACCCACAAAGTGACGGCACCGGCACTCGATCGCAGTGTATCATTGTATATGCATCATGCGACGAGTGAAATTGAATAAGTAATAAATACAGAAAGTAATTTAGCAATATTTTACGGAGTAGTTACCTTTATTTTACATTATATTTGGTTACGTTTAGTAACATTTATTCTGTATGACAGTTACATCTGGCCCTTTGAGGGTTACAATTATGCTGATGTGGCCCTTTAGTGAAAATGAGTTTGACACCCATGATTTAGAGTGTCCCCATACTGCATGTTTTTGGACTGTGGGAGGAAACCGGAAACGCGGGTCTTGCTGTTATTGAGTGCTAACCACTACACCAACCATGTGGCCCATAAATATAACTATATAAATACTATTTGGAATGTATGCCTCTTAAAGGTCCCATGTGTAAGAATTTGATGGTGAGACTGCAAATTGCTTTTCTAAGCGCATCAGGAAACTATTGTGGCTTCTGCAGGGTGGGATGTCACATTGTCAACAAGCACTTTGCCAGCGGATGAGGTTCCCATAGACTCTATGGTCATAGAAACACACACTCTGGCTGGTAAGATGGTAGACTTTGTTAAAGCACAACCTTTGCCTTAAGAACATATAAAAGACACTCTTTGTTCTAAAGCGATCATACACTTATACTGTACAGATATAAGTTATACTGTCTGCCAATATCCCTCTTGGACTGATAATTAGAGAATACGTTTCAAGCTTGGGACACACTACAAGATTTTATGAGTAGGTGGAATGCAGGGAATAGCGTTAGAAGACGACAGGAAGGTTGTTTGTTGTCCCTTTAAAGTGTCGCTCTCGTAGACATTTTTCAGTTTTCTCTCACGAGAGTTTGATGCGTTTTCAGTTGCTTTGACAAATCATGTCATCTGTGATCCCTCATCAGGCGCAGTCGTTAAGTGTGTGATCCCCAGTCTTTCATAGTCGTCTGCTGAAACCAGTCAGTTAGTGTGTCCTCCAAGTCTTCTCAAAAATCAGTAATAAATATGAATGTTGTGTAGTGTGTCCCCTCTGTGGATGCCTTCACTGTCTTTCAGCCGCCTATGAAAATGAAGCACAGAAATGACAACAAGCAACAAAAGCCCACCATCATGCCTGCTCTCTGTGGATGTGAGAGCAGATCAGGAGTTTGAGCCATTTGTCGCTGCAGCTGTTGTTTGCATGCGTACACCCGCTTGTTTTTTTTGGCATGTGCATCTATGTGTGTGCATTGGACTGCAGGGGAATTGGCAGTTCTGTGAAGATGTGTGCAATAAATAAGTCACACAATAGCAGTCGGAATATGCTCGAACCCGACTTTCATGCATGCTGGACAGACAGAGAAAGAAGAACAGAGCAGCTCAGACACCCGTCAGAGAGAGAGACACTCATGTTACTCGCAGCATGTTTAGCCTCTGAAAAATTCAGGTTAAATGGAGATCAGGAAGTTGCATTCACGATCGTGAAAAGGGCAAAGAGCTAAGAGAGGTGACTCCTTTGGGCATCAACGTGGGAGACACATTTGGGAGGAAAAGGGGGAAGGAAAGAAGCTGGAGAGAAAAGGTCAGGAGACTGAAATAGTGAGACTAAGAGGAAGATGGAAGAGAGGGAAATTGTGAAGAGAGAAAGAGAGATGAGGAGGCAGCAGCCTTTGTTGAAAGAAAGCCAAGAAGTTGTCCGAATTGCTAACTGGCTATGTTGAGATGATGGATTGTCTATAGGAGGCCATTAACAAAGAGGCAGTGACTGTGTTCGTCTGATTTAGAAAGCCCCTGCATAGGCTCCAGCACCTTGCCAGTTTTCCACATAGTCTACGAAGACCTGAAAGTGACAGTTAAATTAAGAATACCATATTTCCCCCTTTTTTTTACCTATACACTCACTGGCCACTTTATTGGATAATGTCAGGAGTGGCCGCTCACTGGATGCTCACTGGTTTTTGGATTACTCTGATGGTTGTGTGTAAAAATCCCAGTGGATGAGCAGTTTCTGAAACACGCTACAAGTCATTTAAATCATGTGTCATCCCCATGCTGGTGCTTGTTTTGAACTTCAGCAAAACACAAAACAACATACAGGACCATATTAAGTTACAAGTTACTTTTCAAAGTCATCTGGTACGTGCCATGCTTGATGCTCTTTGTACCTTACAAGCACTTCAGCAACACAATGAAAAGCTTCCATCCATTTCCCTTTCATGACAGTTTTCCTTCTAGTACAGTTATCTGATCTGGCTATGCATTTCATTTAGCATCTCCTGAGAGGCTCTGACGGAGATGTTCAATAACACTGCGGTGTAAGTGCCTATCAAACACTCACTTGCAGGCCTCGCACCACTTTCCCCTCATCCCTGTGCACTTTTTGCCGTCTATCTGCAGAATATAACATCCTACCTCCCCCAACTATGCAAAATCTACCTGCCTCTCTCTCACTCCATCTTTAATCCACGCCTGTCCCCTATGTCTCTACACATCCCAGACAGGTGTTTATCTGTGATGGGGCCTGGGGGCTCCCTTCTGTCCTCTTCATCTTCCCCTGACTGAAACTGACAGGTTTGTTAGAATAGAGAGAGACTGTTGCTACAAACAGGTGTGAGGATACACATCTAGAGGAGCAGACTTAAAGAAACTGTTAAAATCAAGAGCAATACAACTTTATTTTACTATATATATATATATATATATATATTCCAATGATTGTCCTTTTTCACTTCAATCTCTGTGAATCTTACTTACTAACTCAACCGTCATGAATAACAAGCACCTTTGCGTGATCACTGTCTGGGAATACTGTCGAGATTCTGTCACTGTGTCACAGAACTGTGTCTTCACTAACTGCAGTCAATTAGGCAACTTAAAGAAATTGAATCTGCGAGTGTGATTAAATAATTGATTAGTCATTTCAGTGTTTTTTGACACTCACTGTGAGATGTGAGGTCATAACACTGGAACATGTACAGGCCAAATATGAACACTAAAATAAAAAAAGGGCAAATAAATACATATAATGCATCACAGTGTGATGTATTATCACGTGAAATGGTAGTGAGCAGGGAGTGACTTATGGGTCTCTGCTGTATTCCAGCAGAGTGAGTCTCAGCACCATGGACAGCACCAGCCCTTGCACTGCAGCAGGCTGCTGAACCGAGCAGAGCTGTGTTCTGTGTGCTGATGAGTCTGAGCCCTGATCCCACTTCAACTCAAACAGGCTCTTGATCTACTGGGAAAGACACTTTTTTTTCTTGCACCAATGACACATTAATAATTAAAACTAAGTGTGTAGATGCAGACCAAAAAAATTCCTTTTAATTTAATTATTCCAATCCATACATCCAGGAAAGCCAAAAGTTCCATTCCAATCCCACTAAAACTGCTATTAGAACTGTGGCCAAGCCTGTTTGTGATCATTACTGACAAGTGAGAGGCTTCTAGCAACTTCTTCATCAACACAGATCCATCATGTGGCCCAAACCACTTCAACTATGAGACAACTTCTTTTTCACTCCTGGCAACATCAGAGCAACTGCAGCTTGTGTAGTCACACAAGTGACCCTGTGCCATCAGACAGCTCTGAGAGCACTTTTCACTGTAATTTTTTTCATCAAACCAAAGCACTTTTCCCTTTTGTCCTATACTTTGAGGTCAGATATACACTTAGTGGCCCCTTTATTCAAGGAGAAATCCAGAGTTACAGACATTCTAGGTCTATTTTTAGATAATAACGAGTTCATATTTTGTGTCGGTGTCGCAATCACGTCAATCGGATGACTTTTGAGAGACTTCGTGTTTTGCGATTTCGACTAAAAGAGCTACAAAGGCAGTGCACAGGGCACAGCATAGCGTCCAGACAAATTGCTATTTTTAAAATGACACAAAACAACATTTCAATTCTGTGGTGGTTAGGAGAGGACAAACCAAAGTCTCCATAACTTTGCAAGTGTACAGAGTATATTCTATAGAAGACTGTTTATGAAGCCAGTACTTTACCCAAAGTTGTCTTCCTGTGACGGACAACTACGCTACTGCTAGAGCTATCTCCAAACAGGCTATGCTGTCCAGATTTCTCCTTGAAGTACACAGACAGGACACCGTCTAAAGTAGCAGGAGTGGCACTCGGTGTGGTCTTCTGCTGCTGTGGCCCATCTGCTACAAGGTTGAACATGTTTTGTGCGTTCACAGATGGCAGATTTTTGCCTACTTTGGTTGTAACAAGTGAGTTACTTTTGCCTTTTTGAAAGACATTTTCTGTTATACTCAGACTAACTGTCTGGTACCAACAACAATACCACTTTCAGACTCACTTAGATCAACATTCTCCCTCATTTTTAGGCTCAATCTGAACTGCAGCAGGACCGTATGGACCATGTTAACGTGCCTAAACACATTGAGTTGCTGAGATGTCACTAATAAAGTGGCTGAGTGAGTTTGTAGAGTGTAATTAAGGCTTAAGGTCAAGCTGCTGTCTCAGTTGTTGTAAAATCACACGTAAAAACTGGGAGGGTATTTGTTTGAACTAATGTTGTCATTATGTGATGGCTATTGACATGGCTATTAGGACTAATGTGACCATGCATGTAACATCTGGTCTAAAAATGTCTGTGACAGATTGGGTTAATGGAAAGTTAGTGCACCAACTCGTGTTTGCACAGCCTCGTGTCACAAAACACACCGAATTATCTATAGGAGTGTCCAGGACAAGCTTTTCACACAACAACACAATGCTGCACACTACCGTGCAGTACAGCTCCCTGCTCTAGTTCCAGTTTTGCATTGTTGCACACTTGGGGGAATCCAAAAGTGAGTGGCATCCTCACAGTGGGAGCCTGTTTGAAGAAGACAGTGCTAACAGTGGAGAGCTGCACTGTTCCTGTGTGTGCACACATCCCACTGTCTTTCCTGCCTGGGGACCAGAGCGGCCTCTCCTCCCCGCAGAGTGACGGGAGCCCAGTGGAACTGAGTTATCGGCTTCTGCATCACAAGTGTAGACACTAACTCTCATGTTCTCACACACACACACACACGCACACACACTGTGGATGCAGTGAATACTTGTCTCATATGGGACATTTACACACCATTACTCGCCCACCTGATTCTGCTACTGGAGTCTGTAACAAGCCATGTTGACTGAACACATCCACTTCCTACTGCAGAGCCATGGCTAACCCAACCTGTGCTCAAACCTGGAGAGCTCATATTTGATTTAAGCTTAAACAATTAAAAATGGGTCAGGAGTAATAGCAGCTATATATTCTCTGTTTCTCAGAATGGGCCTCTTTTTAGTGAACAGAAATGAAACCATAGCTATCAAAAGGGAAATGTTTTTCAAGCAGAATTTTCTTTAGAGAAGGAGTTGAATGGGTTTGTTGGAACAATGTGAACAGAGGGAACGTCCTTAAAATATAAAAGTGGAACCAGGACCTCCATTACTTGATTGGAGGGAGCTTTTTTGATGGGATAGGAAGAGATTTCTTGCATGGGAACATAGCCCAAAGTTTAACTATCGACTGGAAGTCTCCCTGGACACAGCGGAGGTCTTCTTATCACTCTGGTGTCTGCTCAGTCGTGTTGGTGACAGGAAAAGCACTTTTAGCTGAGACATTTTGGCCGACTGACTGGGTGTGACGGCTGCACCAATGGCTTCACAGTTGGCCAAAGATAGCCTCGTCTTTTGTTTCGTGGCTGAAATGCAGGGGTGATGCAGTGCTTTAAAACGTTTAATTTTATATTAAATGCTTTAACGACTAAACTAATTTAAAAGGCTGACATAACTATTGTCTCAAATTAGATTTTTGTACTTATTTATGCAAAGCTCAGCTGGCAAAGGTGTGATGAAACCACACAGTCCTTAATGAGCAAAATCACTTTCTGACTCAGTGAACAGTCATCTCTTTATTTTGCTTCTTCTTTTGCTTCTTTGATTATTGCTTATTCACTCATGTATATTGTCACAAGTGATAGTTGGAGAAAAACGGATTTAAGCGGCTTACAAAGCATTATAATGTAGGGTCAATTGAAATTAGGTTTTTAAAGGGATATTATAATAATAGTGCTCTTATGCTGACAGATGGAGTGATGGGGTTTTAAAACAACAACTGTCTGGCTGTTAGTCCCTGTTGATGATTCCGCTTTCAAAGACACAATGAGCACATAGTTTGTTCATGGTGAATGTTTTCATCAGAAACTGGAAATGAAAGCTTGCACTCACATAGACATCATGCTCAATAACAACATATGGTAAGAAACAAAGGCCTTGGGCAGTTCCTATTGGCTGCCGGCCTCAGTGACATCATTTCACTCTCTCTCAGTGCCAGTAGCCCACACACTGGTGTTTTACACTTGGGCTGTAATCACATTTATGATCTGGAGGCGTGACCTTTGCAGACTCATGTCACCTTACATCACGATACCCTGTCTTCCCAGAAATTATTTTCTTCCCCCTCAAAAAAAAAAAACACAGCCTCACTTACGTGAGGATGAGTCACGTTTACCACAGAGGAACAACAGAGCTAGTTTTGGTTTGGAAAGGCCAGAACTTATTGATCAGAGCTAATATGGACCGTTCACTGGGGTAAACATTGTGGGGTTTTTTCCCCCTTTAATATTAATTGTTCAAGCCAGTGTAGATTGTGGAATAAATGGCTATTTGAGAAACAGCAAACAATTCAAAAGGACAAGCATGACAAAATAGAAAAACAAGGACGTTTTAGTTTGTTTGAGTTTGATGGGATGAATATTTGCAATTGAATATGCAGAACTGCATTTGTGGTAAATATCTGCAGGGCAACGCTGAGAGCAGGCAGAGATATAATAAATCTGTTACAAAGCTTTATGAGACAAGGCTTTCAAATATTATTAACATTCATGTTGAGTGGTCAGATCACTTTGTGTAGGTGTGCTTTTCCTTTTCCTGAAGACACTACAGCATATCTGACCACTGCTACTCTTGATCTCAGCCTTTCTTTCACTCTTTTTCTTGCTCTCTCTCTTTCCATGCAAGTTGTTAGCTGGGGTTTCTGATTGTTTCCAGGTCCCCGAGGCAGTGAGGCCACAGACAGATGGCAGCACAGTTGTAAAGCCAAGGGGGTAAAGAGAGGAGTTAGCTGGCATAGCAGTAGATAAAAAGGTGGTCCATTCCATGGTGCATTGTCATTTGCCCGGTTGGAAGGAGAAGGCGGCTGTAACAGGGAGGGTCTGAGGTCTGACATAGCAATTATGGAAATCACCACCCTGCCTATTGGTGAAACTGTAGTGCATGACTTTTAAATATAAACAGATGTCCGTGGGATTCAAACAATGTCAAATTAAGTTCATGCAATGCTGATTAAGCCCATCAGCTCCAGAGATCCAGAGAGGTTGACCCACTGACTCCTGCAAGCCATTTTAAATATAGCTCACACATGTCTTTGAAAGTGCGTCTGACTGTTTTAGATACTGATTTTAGATTGTAGATGTTCCACTTGTAACTTCGAAGGACGAATAGTATTTTCACACCTTCACTTACACATAACCCCTCAAGGCCTTTTCATCATTGATATTCCAAAGAGCTGAGTGCTGGTTCTGTTTGAACACAGCTTAAATACCTGCTTGTGAAATATAAATACATATTAATCAGTAACACTTTAGATTAGGGAACACATATTAACCATTAGCTAGGTGCTTTCTAACGTGTATATAAGTAGCATACTATGCCTTTATTAGTAAGCACGTATTAACACTTGATGTAGGAAAAATCTTAATTCATGTCGTAATAGAGGTAGAATAAGGTGTTAATACGTGCTTAATGATTACTTATAAAGGGCTAGTATGCTATTATATATCTTAGTAAGCACCTAGTTAATTAAATTAATGTAAGTTAAACCCTTATATTTGGGACTCTGGAGGTCCTATCAGTGGGCAAAGTGTGAAAAAAAGATGACTCATGTTTTTGTGGTCCTCCTCAGTCTAAGTACTGGAGATAAAACACGAAATGTTGACTTCCGCACTCATTGGGACGTCACAAGACGCTAAATTCTTGAAATTGTTGTCTCGCGGAGCTCCGCTTTGTCCGTAAAAAACACGCAAGGGTGCTGGCGAGGGCAACGGCAACCCGAAAATCGGAATTCCGCTGAAAGTTCAATTCTTGAATTGTGTGTGTGTGTGTTTGCGATGGCTGCAGTGACCACGCCCCCACAGTGTCAGAGCAGAGAATGAAGCTGACATGATTTAAACCCTCATTTTTAAACTCTTAGCGACCTTTTTTTTTTAGCCACTCAGATTTTGTGAGGTGGTGACTAACACATTTTCCTGTGGGGTGAGAAAGTCAGAAGTGATATTTTATTCTATCACTTTACAGGGACTTTAATGTTCTGTGTGGCTTCTTGTGTAGTGTCGCAACAGTTGACATAATATATATTTTTTTTTTTTTGTTCCCCAGTCTACTATTATATTAAAGCAGAGCGTTGTTTTAGTTTGATTTATCTCACCCTATAGTGATGTTCACTCTATCACTGAACCAGGGCTGTGTCCCTTACAGACTCATTGATCTTCTACATTTCATTGTCAAATCACTTTCTCAGCACTTGTCAGTCTCACAGCAGAGCAGGGAAGTTACCTTTTTGACACATTTTCTTCTGTTGGTCATTTCTCTCACCTTGCACCCTTGGGAGGGGAAGTGGCCTGCGTATATTTGTAGGCGGAGATCTTATGCTGCTGAATGTGCTGACAAGCTGGTTAAGTGGGGTGTGGTCCCTGGTGGCACACTAAAGCGATCCGTTTCGGTTTTCTTGCCAAGTCACATTAGAATGTTGTCGACTTTATTCCACTCTTAAATCATCCCTCCGTTTACACTGCACTAATGCAGCAGGCAAACTTTAGCAATCATAATGTTTATGCGAGACTTTAATCTTTTATCTTATGTTGAGTCATGGGACCATGGAGGGAAAGGACGTCAACACGTAACGATGTACAGCATTTGGGTCCAGTGCATCAGTGTGACATGTGGATTTAACAAATCCTGATCATATTAGTGCGTTCAGTGGGAATCACACATCGTCGCCACATGGTGCATGTGCTCTTTTCATGCTTATATGACACACGTTTTCATGTGCAAATGAAATCTCTGTGTGTTTTCGCCTAATTCCCGTGCCCTGTGCAGACGTCTGTCATTTTCTCTGAACCACCACCTCTTCTATGAAAAATGAAGTTACTTGATATGCATTATAAATAGCCGCTCCATGATTGGACAAGCCCAGATTCTCCTGCAAGCTCTTCCGTATAGCAACAGCCCCCTCCCATCGCTCCTTCTCACCTCTTTTCCCTGGAATCCCCCTTGCTCCCCCCCCTCCTTTCAATCTCCTTCCCTCTTTTGAAAATGTAGACAGATCTTGTCCTCCATGTGGCTTCAGTCCCTACCCACAATGCACTGGGTGCTGCCACGGGCTTTAGATGTGGCAGGCAGTGTCTGTGTAGGGGGCTCCTCTCCTCTTTTCTCTCCTCCTCTCCTCTTAGCTACAGACTGACTCGCTCCTCCCGCTGGCTCCCACTGCTGCGGCAGCATCTGGATCTGGTCGCCATGGCAACAGCAGTGGGCCTGACCCCACCTCCTCTCCCTCTCTTTGCGCACACACACACACACACACACACACACACACACACACACACACACACACACACACTCTCTCTCTCTCTGCTCACACAGACGCCTGTACCACTCCTACTCCCCCTCTCCATCTCTTAAGCTTTTCTCTCTCTCTTGACTGGGTGCCTTTCCTTCAAGCTTGACCTGGATTCTGCGTGTGGCGCCGTGTCTGCCATGCTGAATATGCAGTGACAGTAGTGATGATGACACAGTGAGCGCATGGTCAACTGACCTGCTTACAGGAGCTGCAAGGGTCAAAAGCGATTATCTACGCCTTCACTACTGTTGTTTTCTTCTTTCCGTTGTTTCTCCTCTTTGTTTTCTGTGCCTCGTGTCTGCTCGCAAACTCTTATTCTCTTACTATCATATTCCTTTTATTCTTACCTCTGCTCTTGTCAACACATCTCCATGTTTTTTTCCATCCCCTCTTTGTTGCTTCCTTCTTTCCTCTCCTCCTCCCCCATTCTCCTCCATCCTCTTTCTACTCCCTATCCATGTTCTTTAGGGAAGTAGCAAGGGCCTGCAAGGAAAAAAAAAAAAAAAAAAAAGGAGTCAGATGCATCCTCCCTCCTCCAACACTATATACTCCACATCACACCCTTAGCCACTTTGTAAACCCCCTCCCATCACAAATCCATGTCTCCTCCTCAGATGAATATTTGAACAAAGAAATCAGCTTAGTGAAGGCAGCTACCAATCTGTTTTGGGGTTGTTGTTTTTTTGTCACACTGACGTATATAGCTCTGGAATACTGTAAATGACATTAATTGTGCCGTCTCGGCTCTCTCATAGATCTCCAGACCCACACAAACACACTCGTCATCCATTGAAATACAAGTTTGCTTTAATGAGAGGAAATGCTCCCCTGTGCAAAGATAGTATAGTATAGTGCAGGAGCAGCCTATCAATTCCAACAGATAAATGACTGCACTCTTCCACATATTTCTTTTTTGTTTGACCTTATTTCTTTTATCTGAAACATAAAGTGTATTTGAAGTGACGTGAATCTCAGCTGGGAGCAGTTTTTTTCTGCAGTAATTGTTGAAAATATTCACTGCATAGTTTCTTCTTGGTCTTTTATATTGTATCACTGTTCAGCCTGTTGCCCGTGTTATTTTCTGATGTACTTACGACTGTTGCTGTATCAGTGACCGCTTTGTAGTAAAGAGCGTGCACGGATCCAATGAAAAGTTCAGACATTGATAACCTGGGAGAAATACTATGGAGGCGTGCAGTATTTCACGCGAATAAGAACTGGCACAGATTGAAACAGTATACGTTATGTGTGGCAGTGATTCATCCTATTAGAATAAAGAGAATCAGAAGAAATCAGGCCTGTTTTAACAGGGAGCCATCACTCAGTGACGTCGACACACCTGTTGGCCTGAAGGTAAAACCATATCGTCTGACATCGTACGAGCTTCACTGTGCAATCGTGCTCTCACCACATTTGGATTGTGCGATGTATTAATTTCTACTGCATGACGAACAGCTCAGGGGTGCACAGGAATATATCAGCCACGAGGGCGTGTGTGCCTTGATCAAATTAGTCTTTCTAATTCAATCTGTTCACAGCACTTGGAGTCCATCATGGTTTATTCAGTAAGGTGAGCGTACTAATTGTGTTCTGCCTTTTCTCTTTCCCTTCAACTTCTCCATGTTTGGGGATTTTTTCTTCATCCCTGTTTCCCTCTTCCCCCCTCGACACACTCGTTCTTCTTCTATGCTGTCAATCATCCTCCTGTCCACACCCTCACCATGTCTGTCCTTACCGCATTTCATTCTCCCGTTACATCTCTTGCGCCGCTCTCTGGGCTTCTCTCTGTCTCTCCAGTAGAGCTGTTGGAGCAGCAGAGGGTGCTGAGGACAGGTTGCCTGGTGACCGGGGTCCACACTCCACCCATCAGACGTAACAGCAAGCTGGCCACCCTGGGGCGTATCTTCAAGCCCTGGAAGTGGAGGAAAAAGAAAAATGAGAAGCTCAAGCAGAGTTCCACAGGTACAGTGCAAGGTTGGTTAGCCGGACCGAGGCTGTGGATTTCCACATTCACTCATTGGTCCCATTTCTCCTCATTTCCTCTAATGAATTCAATTAGACGGACGTAATGAGAGGGTGTGGTGAAAGAAAAATGTGGCAAATAGAGCTCAAACTGTTTGAATGAAGTCACTCTGTATCATTCTTTAAGGACTCCAGTGTTTTCTTAACCGTTTTGAACTGTGATGTTGCAGAAATGGGTGATATTTGATTTTCACAAGGGCAGATCACTATCATCACTATCACAACATGAACTGATACACTGTATTGTATTTCGCCAATATCAAAATGAAGCGCCTTATTAAAAGCCAGATATTAATAAACCCCTAATTACAGTAGTTTAAAAACACTCGCTGCTGCAGGGAAACCATCAGTATTAAAGTATTTAATCATCTGGATAAAATTATCAAAAAAAAAATTCATTTCTCTCGGTACATCTTAGTTTTCTATCCAGGAAATTGGATTTGAATGAACCGAGGGAAATATTCACATGAATGTTACTTTCTGTTAGTTTGGTTCTTGATGTGCCATCTGAGCCTTTCTGGCTTCCATCTCTGTTGTGGATTTTGAAAAAAAAAAAAAGAGCAGCAGGTGTGGACACTGTGATTTTTTTTTTTTTTTTATCGTCTTGTAGGATTGTGGATATAAGTCCAGAGGACAAAGATATAAAAATAGGTCCTGAATACCCACATTGTTATTTTGCATGATATATAATCACAGAACATCCATCCATCCATTATCATCCGCTTTATGTGATACTCTATACTCACGAGGAGTTGCTGTCAAATGCTTTTTTTACATCATTGCAATTAAGCAATCACGTCATCAATACACAGAAATAGCTTTCTACCACAGGAGACGATTCACAGCATGTCACATACACCACTCTCCTCTGTGGTTCCCCTCACAGATGTAGCATTATCCAGCGGACTTCTATGTCACGACCCGCACTCCCCCACCCAGGGCTGCTGCTCAGATGGTGCAGTCCTGCTTGGATTTGGGGGACCTCTGAGCCCAAACCTCACTGTCAGCAGTGTGGAATACCTTGGTCCTGATGAAGATCACCTGCCTTCAGGTAGGAGAGTCCCCAGTGTGTACCTCACTGAGCTGCAAAACAGATTTGTAAAGTGTCTTTGTTTTACAGTAAATCAGAAGGAGAGTGTGTACGACTGTTAAGATCAATTTGATTAAACACTTGAAAGAAGCATTTTATTCTGTACTTGTGAGAACAAGACAAACATGCTACACTGTGTCATGATGATACAGTATAATGGTGTCTTTTAATTAGAGTTCTGCATCTGTACCACTAGAGGGCAGCAACGATAATTCAATAACATGTGCCTCTGCTCTCACATGCCATGAGAAGAGAAGTGCATTTTAAATGTAAACTGTTTGCAGATCTTAACCAACAATATTTGGCAAAATGTGTCAACTTGCTATACTATTATGTAATGCTTGCTTTTTTTTTCCATGCATGTTAATTATAATCCTGTTTTCACCAGCTTAAGAATGAGCAGCTCCTACGTCCAAATAAAATTGCCCTGCCTCACCAACATCCATACATTTTACATTTTTACTTTAATCAACGTTTACTTACTTACTTCATGATTGTCCTGCAGTAGCTGCCCCACATCAGGACTGTGAGCAAGAGGAGGAGAATGTGCAGCTACCTGAGGATGAGGGAGACGAGAAGACGCAACCTGCTGGGGATTTTCCTGAGGGGCTGCAGGACATGGCAGACCAGATGGAAGAAAGACGAGAGGAGGAGACTCCTCCAGCAACGTCCCCGCCACAAGTACCTCCAAAACATCTGCCTCAGAAGCCTCCATCGACTGTAGAAGGTGAGTGCTGTCAGGTTAAGGAGATGTCATCTTTTATCTAATCTCGTGTACGTCATATTCACCGTTTCTCTTGTTCAGATTCAGGGCCTGCGTCACTTCCGGCTCACCTGCCCAACTCCTACCTCCCCAAGGAGCCTCCACCCAGGGCCACTGAGAGCATGGCTTCGATGACCCTGCCGCTACGAGGGCCACTGGCCAACGCCTCAGGGTCTCCACATATAGGCAATATGATTCATCCTCCCATGCCCCCTAGCTGCATCATGGAGGAACTGCAGAGAGCGTTCGCTTCCAAGAACAGGCAGGAGAGGTGAGTCCTCAGGTTGACCCCCTGCATAAACCTCCATTTGCTGTAATAGTGAGACAGCGAAACACAAATATATTGCTTAGGTCAGTCACACTGATAGTAAAGCCACTGCTGGCTTTGATGAATGTTTTGTAATATGAATGTATAATACTATTCCACTGTCCCAAATGTGTATCCTTCCTTCCACTCACAGCCATCAGCATTAATCCAGTGTTTCCTCTCCTCCCTGTCTCCGTAGTGTCCATGAAGGGTGTGGTGAGCAGGGCTCACCCCCACGGCTGTGGTGCTCAGATGGGCGTCTTTCTCGCTCCTGCAGCTCTGAGAACCAGCATACACTGTCTCTGGTGGGCGGCTTTGCCGGAGGCGGTGGCTCCGACTGGCCCAAAAAGGAGGCGGAGGAGAATAAGGAGAACGTGCGGCTGGACCAGTGCTTCTCCAACACCTCAGGCCTCCCCAACGACTTGGAAGGCTGGAACGACTCTGTCATTTCTGGTGGGTTAAAGCACTAAAAGAGATATTTTAAGTTTTGGTTCTATGAGGTATGAGGAACATACAGCTGAATGCATTGTCTCGCTGTTAGACCTGAAGTCCGTATACTGCTTACTCTTCCACATAAAAGTCTACCATTTAGCGCAGGAGCTGCTGGTCTGCTGCTGCCTCGTTTCGTGAATTTGTGTCACTTAGGTAAATCTGATTAGGCAGCGATGGATGACCAACTTCTGTGTGCTGTGATTTTCTCCATGATCTTTGATACGGGGAGAGAGCGGTTTACAAACTCCCTTTTTTTTTGGGCCCTGCATTGTATTTAATTTAATTTAATTTAATTTAATTTAAAATAAAACAACCAATGTGAGGTAACAGAGCTCATAATTGTCTTTACTGTACTGACCAGAACGTGGGCGAATACCATCTTAAATAGAGCTTCATGCAAATAGTCCCAAGTTTGTCTGTTGTTTTTAGATTCTAATTAGTGAATAATATCATCTTACTGAACTGTTCCTCTCAGCACTAAGGAGTACTTTATTTTGAGTTGATTGTGTGATTTAGCATAAACATTTTCAATCAATTTTGCAATTAATGCAATTAATGCAACTAAAGTGAGAACCTGGTGTATTTGTGGGCCCCTGCAGTTTCAGATTTCTGGTGAAGTAGTTTATTCTGACTCAGTTGGTTACACACGTGTTCAAGATTTAAGATTTACTTCACTGTCATTTACATATAAATCCACATTTTGTCGCATGTACAACTTACTACACCTTCGTCTTCTTTCGGCGTTACCATGGCAGGTCATCTGCCTCCAACTTGCCCTATTCCCTTGTGTCGTCATTTGTTACACCAACTGTCCTCATGTCCTCCTTCACAACATCCATGCACTTTCTCTGTGGTCTTCTTCTTTTCCTCCTGCCCGGCAGCTCCATCTTTAACATCCTTTATCTAATATACTTCCAAAGAACATCTCAGCATCTCCAGCTCCACCTCCTGTCTTTTAGACAGTGCCACTGTCTCCAATCCATACATCACAGCAGGTGTCACTACCATCCCTTATACCTGCCCTCCATCCTTCAAAAGTGCATTATATACACATGTGTACTACATGCCATATGAAAGTATCGGCCCAGCAAATCACAAGTGTATTTTAAAGTGTCTATGTCCAAATATGTCAAGATTGCACTGTAGATAATATTCAGTCCAAAAGAGATTCTTATGGAGGTCTTTTTCAAAGCTGATAATGGGTTAAGAGCTTCCTGTGTATTAATGGGTATAAACACTTGGTTGCAGGCACACTTCCTCGCAGGCTGAGGAAGGAGCTGCTGTCTGTCAAGCTACGAAACAGGCCCAGCAAGCAGGAGTTAGAAGACAGGAACATCTTTCCAGTAAGGAGCGACCAGGAACGCCAGGAAATTCGCCAGCAAATTGAAATGAAACTCGCCAAGTAAGGAATAAAATCTTCTCTCTGTGTTAATGTCTGTGTTTTGTGATAGACGAATCTAGAATCTAGTGGTAGAATTTCTCTTGCTTAAATGTCTTCCTAGATACAGTCCCCGAATGTCTGTCTTGTTTATTAATGACTTTTTATGTTATTCATGGTGCAGCAGTGCAAACCCATGAGAGACCAGGGTAATAATTGTCTCAGTTACGTACGAACTTGCAACGGCAGGTGAAGGTGAGACAAAAAGTCAGATCTTTACAGGTTGTGTTGCTCAGACGTGATCCACGTTGTGTAATCCCTGCCTCCATTTACTTGGATGGCTTTGTATCTTATTCCACCGTAGCATGTAGCAACCATTTTAGGTCCTACCTTAAGTTGTGGGGACAGAGACTAAGTAAACATTTTTGGCAGGAGAAATGTGTTCACATGTTCAGTACATTCCTTGATGGTGATAATATAACAGGTGCTGGTTGTGCAACAAGTACAGACCGACGCAGCTCCGCTTCCAGGAAATCTCTTTGTACAAGACACTTTGTGCTTCCTCACCAGGACATTAATAGAACTGGCATTTCAAATACAATTGAGAAAATGAACTGAAAGGAGTCTGGTGTGCAAATGTATCACAGTTCTTTAACACCAGTGTATCAAACAGGGGCACACTACAGCGTTACATAACCTGCTGTGCATAACATCACTTGGAGCCAAGCACACACACACTCACACACTCACACACTCACACAGCGCCTCCCACACGAGATCTTTCGACTGTCTGTCTGTGAGGCGACTATGAATACTGCCGTCCTGGTCTATTCTTAGACCCCGACTGGAAGAAAACAGATTATATTGTTATTATTTGAAAAGAAACAGGTTTGGAAAAATCAAACAGGTTATGTAAAGATGGACCTGAAGCACGACTGTGGCTTGCATTAGAGCTACAGTAGCAGGGCTGAGTGCTCTAAGGCTCCACTTGTAGCAGCAGCAGTGAAAGACGGCACTTGTTATACAGACCTACATCTATATGGCGCGTGATTCGGAAGATTAATAGCCGTTTAAAATTTCTTCACAAGGATCCACAGTGTCCACAAGGATTCTGATAGACCATAAAACCTGAAATCAGACTGATAAGCAGCAGTGTGACTTCTATGCTTCATTTGTTAGGTCTGAGATTAGTCATAACCTGTAAAGCTTAAAGCTCTAAATTCATTATTCGAAGACAATTTCTTACTCTGCAGTTTAAAATAATGTGCTTTCACTCTACAGAACAGAGGACAGTGTATTCAAGGTATACTGCACCATTTATGGGAGTTCCAAGCTAAATATAGCTCAGCGTGGTGACGAGGAGGGTAGACTTATCGGAGGGAGGGAGAAAAAAAAAAGAAGATAATTTCCCCAGGGCATGCAAACTGAATCGCAAAACAATCCATCTCACACTCCTCTGGATTTCTTGCGGGTGTCTCCCTTTTTTTTTCCCCGGTTACATTTGCTGCTAATCAAGCAGAAAATCAGGACTCATGTTGGATAATGACACCTTGTCTATCCATTGTGTCAGTGATAGATAACCTTTCTATCTTTAGACTCCCCGCCTGGCCCTCTGCTGTTTCTAATCTTAGTGTGTGACACTGTTAAATAATACATATTCCTTCTCCCCGCAAATGTGTTGTCAGGCAGTTACTGTATATCAGCAGAAACAATGTGGGTGCGTGTGTTTAAAGGAAGGAAGTCTGAGCAAGACGATTGTTGTGTTTCTTTTTGGCATCTTGTGCAAGTTGTGTAGCTGAAAAAAAACTGAATGCCTTTGCCACCCACTCAATGGTTGTCTTATTCTTTTGTTTCTGTTCCTCCGTCACCTGGCATTCTTAGATTTCCCAGTTCTTACTCATACTGCTGTAGAATATCCGGAGTAGAAAATGGAAGCCCATATGCCCCGCAGGCGTTTCTGCGTCATCATGGTATTCTGGGGTTACCTTACAAAAAAAAAAAAAAAACACTCACCCCTGCATTTGTACCCTCAACACGGGCGTATAGCAGGCTGAGGCAGTGAGTCAGTGTGTCAGAGAATATACTCGGCTATCTCCTAAGAGCAGCGGAGTGTAAAAACACTAACACTAATTTGGCTCACGATGAAGAAAACATGACTTTATTACCAAAATAGCATTTAATATGGAGAACGAGCCCTGATTGATTCACCGCAAAGACGACGACGGTGGTGGGTGGGGGAAAAAAGGGAGACGGTTTCTAAAAATAGCCTCAGTTTCGCTGTAAAGCAAATACAGCGAAATCCCCATTAGTGTGTTGCTAGGGAGAAGTGAGCATTTCTGCAGGAAGACTCTATTGTCTTGAAGATAGCAAGGGTTGTTGCTAAGCAACTCGGCGAACAGGTCAATGATACAGTGGTTGGCTCTATTCGCTGGGGCTTTTGGAAGTGATTTTCAATTTCATCTATTTAAAATGTAACAGCGTCTGAGCTGTGGGAACACTCAGGTCCCTTACTTTGTTTATTCAGGAGTCGTGAGGCAGGAGAGTGTTTCTTCTGCACATGCGTCTGTCGGACTACCTTTGTTGTTTACTGAGTAGTGGTGAAGCAGGAGACTTGTCCTCGTGTGCTGTAGTAGAACACAGCATACCTGATTTCCCCTTAATCAGATGAGGGGCCAACATAAAATTCATCTTTTATTTATGTATTTATTTAAGTTTAATAAGTCCAAATAGGAATAACTTAATCAAATCCTTATATTCCTTTAAGACTGAAATAGTGCCTCTGTTTTTCAAATGTTACTTCTCAGAGTACAAATCTAATAAAGCTATTGAATTTTTCCAAATGCTGTTTCTGTACTTCTTAGTTTATTGACTAACACTGATTTCTTGCCTTTACGCAATCTCACGCTACACAGTATTGATTATACACAGGGTCTGTGAGGGTTTAAAAATAGCCCAGACTTCTTCACAGTTTTCTGTGAACTCTCCCTTCTGCTAGCGCTGTTCCTGTTTCACAAGTACAAAACAAACCTCAGATGAATGTCGGTTACATAATGCAGCTGAGCACAGTGTAGTTAGTAGCCTCTGTTGTCACACAAACGCGTTAAAGCTGTCTCTAACATATTATGAACAGGATTTTGAAAAAAAAAATATATATTTTCCTTGCCCACATACACGCGGGCACTGCTTTGTGTCTGGGTCTCGGTGTCCGTGACCTAACTTTGATCTTCCACGTGAACAAAACTATAAAGTGTCGAGTGTTAGCTGGGACGAGGGGATAAAGGGAGACCTGCTGCGTGACGGCATTCTGCCCCTCTCAGTCCTTTCCACCTCTGGGTGTGTGCTGTGGGGAGCGGCGCCACACGCCGTCTAAAGCCGAGTCCTGTTGTGCAGCTCACATTTATTATTTATTCCATTTATAAAGGGACGGCACGCATGTGAGTCTCTGGGAAAACATTGGATTTCGGAGACCTTTTGGATGCTTTGATGGTGCAGGGAACGTGACATTTAAAACAGTGGTTATACAAGGGCTGACATTACTATTTTGATAATCACTTAATCTGCCATTTATTTTCTTCTTTAATTAGTAGTTTGGTCAATAAAATGCAAGCGCAACTTCTACTTGTCTGTAAATCAAAGATATTTAGTTAACTGTCATGGAGGAGTAGGGGTGTTAGAAAATATTGGTATATTGAAGTATATATACATAATAATCATGGCGAGATACTGTATTGATTCTTTGGATTGCTGTGTCAATATGAAGATTCTTTTGTTGTTGTATTAGTTTGCAGCAGGTTTTGTTTTTTGGGCCATTTGTCTTTCTGCCCCTCCTCCTCCCATATATTGTTTAGGTTTCTGTTCTTTTTAAACTATTTCTGGATATATTTATTATCCAGATATTTCACAATACATCTAATTGTCATTCCTGTATCAGAGTGTCAACACACAGCCCTAATAGGTAGTGTGTGTTGACATTAAAGGACTAAACGTGGTCAAAAAGGGAGGCTGAATTTGCAGTGGATCATAAAACAGGCTGCAGGTTTTCAAATCAAACCATTTGAAAGGGATTATTTTCCTTTCCAAAAGAAGATTTTGTATGTGACTGAAAATGAAATGAACTGGTGCTGCATGAGTAACAGGAGTGTGCCAGTAGCCCAGTGTAGAGTAGAGCAGCAGGAGGAGGAGGAGGAGGAGGTGGTTGGGGATGCCACGAGTGGAATAGGCTCCGCCTGCCACAAATTATACATGTAGTAACCAGGGAGACTGGGAGAGTCTGCCCCAGCAGCCCATCACGACACACTTCTTAAGCGCTTGCCGTCAGTGGCGGATAGTAAAGAGGAGTCAGAGCTGCTGCGGTGTACAGTAACAGCAGGCTATCACTGGAGCTGTGCTTGAAATGCAGCATCTTGAAATCGACAAATAATTTGGTGGAGATTTTCCTGACCAAGCAAGGGAGTCGTGCTGCCGTTATTATTCCAGATGTGGGGAGCTCCTCTGCCCAAGCATCACAGCCGGGGTTTGGATGCAAGATGGAGACATAGGGGATTCCTGTCTAGAAAGCGCACAGTAAAAAGAAACTACAGCCGGTTTGAAGAAGAGCGGATAGAGCAAAAGAGAGGAGGAGAGAAGAGCAGCTACAAGCACAATGGTTCAAAACGTGGTTTTGGTGTTTCTCCGCAGGAGGCTGAGCCAGAGACCAAATGTGGAGGAGCTGGAGAGTCGGAACATCCTCAAACGTAAGTTTTAACACTTCACTTTTTCTACAACCACTTCAGATTAGTTCCAGTATTTAACGGTAATTTAATAAATAAAAACAATAACCTTTCTGTCAAAAATAAGCAAAAAAAAACACTTTGGTACAGAAAAACACTGTATGCATTAATGATTGCACAGATTGCTCTGTGTGTTTTACATTATTCAAAAGCAAAAGAACGCATGACTGCACATCTGCATCTCTCACTGTGAACCCTGCTAAAGGTGGAAGCAGCCGAAATTTAAAAATGACTACTTTTTATGTTATTGATATGTGCATCATTTTAAATGCAGGATGGAGCTTTGCCGTTTACTCATTTATTTTAAAATAAAAAATGTTTTGTATAATATTTATTTGTCTTTCTTCTCCAGAGAGAAATGACCAGACAGAGCAAGAAGAGAGGAGGGAAATCAAACAGCGGCTAAACAGAAAGGTACAAATCTGAAATATGTTTGTTTCTGGAAAAATTATCATTTTATACATTTTTACCAAATATGAACATTGTGTACAGGACACTAAGAGAGCACCCTGGTTGAATTGTAACTTTTTTTTTTTTTTTTTAAAAAGCAGTCAGGTGTAAATGTATGTCCCGCACCTTTTGTGTTCCAGCTCAACCAGCGGCCCACGGTGGACGAACTGCGAGACAGAAAGATTCTGATCCGCTTCAGTGACTATGTCGAGGTGGCCAAAGCTCAGGACTACGACAGAAGAGCAGACAAACCCTGGACCCGGCTCTCAGCAGCAGACAAGGTGTGTATAGAATACTCAGAATTATTTTATTAACCTTTACTAGATGAAACATCCATCCATCCGTCCATTATCTACCGCTTCATCCTCCACTAGATGAAACATATACAGTTTTATAACTTTTATGAGCTGCCCTGCTCATTGACATAGTCTAATCTGATTTGGTAAGATCTATTTTTATAGTGTTAGATGCTTACCAACTGCAAATCATGGTGTTTTGATTGATGTTAAAGCTCTTGTGTGTAACTTGTGTCACCAAACTACTGCTAGTGTCGCTGCCCCCACAGACAACACGTTTACGTAAGCACATTTTACATTACCGTAATTAAACAACGGTTCGTGCCATTGGAAAAATTCCAGCAGTTTCTGAAAGCTGAGAAGTTGCACGTCAAAGCCAACGTGTGGTTATCACGGTAATTTCATTCTCGCTGTTGCAGGAAGCTGGGAAATCAGCGTCTTTGTCTTTGTGACCAGAGGGGAGAGAGTTAGAAAAACGCCTGTTCATAGATTCCATTCTTTGCAACATTGAGACAAAGACTCAAACAAATGTTATTTTAAAATATGTTATATACTGTTCACATTTCAAACTTAACACACATTTGGTGTTCATGTACAACTAGTAAATTGTAAATAACTGACAAATATTAAAAGTTATTCTGGAAAAATGGGCAAAAGCACTTCCAGCAAGTCCAGGCGGAAAGTACAACTCTCTCAGTACCATTTTCCAACATTTGTTTACTACCTTACTCATGTTTCAGAGAACCAGGGTTAAATCCTTAACATACAGTTTGCTGGTGTGTCACTTTACTGGCATAGCTGATGCTTCCACCTTCCCTTCCCCTGGCGTGATGAAAGATGCATCATTGTGTGTCGCCACAGATAAGAAAACAAAGCACCGCTTTACTGAGAAACACAGTTGTGTGGAGTTGTGGTTTATTGAAACGGACACTCGTTTACATTGAAAACTTACACACTTGAGCTTTAAATGTATGTCTATTATATGCTTATTATGTAGCTATAAAGCCAAAAAAGCAAGACTGATATTGAGTGACACAATGTGCATCGCAACTCTTGGGAATAAACCGATTTAACTCTCCTCACATCAACTGTTATCACCTTATTAAGTTTGACTGAAAATTATTTTGATTTTCTACTGCCGTTGCTGTTCAGACATTGCAGTGCCTCAATGGCTCTGGATTTACTAACACTGTTTTTTCCTTTTCCCCACAGGCTGCAATCCGAAAAGAGCTGAACGAATTCAAAAGCACTGAGATGGAAGTGCATGCCTCAAGCAAACACCTAACAAGGTCAGTAGTACTCTGAGGTACATGTCTGTGTATGTTTGTCTATGTATGTGCTTTATTCTGGGCTGCAGTGGTCTAAATTTAGCTCTCCTTGCGCGCGCAGAAATCACAGAGGAGCTAAAGATAGATGGGAGTGTTTCGGAATATGGGGGTAGGGGGCGGTTGTCCTCTGGAGAGCTTGCGCTGTCAGCCAGAGGGATAAAAAAAAATGCTGTTGTGTCCTTGATTAAGCCTGTTTAGAAAGCAGAGGTCCTTGGTTGTATGCTCTAACCTGCAGAGCCAGAGTGAGGACATGGTATATATCCAGCCACTCAGTACATTTGATGACTGCGCTAAAATACCCCCGCAGAACTGATTAATAGCTGTAATCATGGCCGAGGGTAATACAAAAGGCACCTTCTGGTCTCACGATTTGTACCGTTTCCCCTTTACACACAGTTTGTCCGCATTTGTCTCTACAGGTTCCACCGGCCATGAAAGCGGGGAGTTTCTTCTGTGAAGAAATGCTGAGCGTAGAAATGTTCTGAAGCTGCTCCAAGCTGCTCAGCGGTGACAGCTCAGAGAGCCTGGAGCCTTTTCGTCTTCAGTGGGTCTCTGACATTCTTCCAGCACCCTGAATATCCAACATCATCTGCCTAAGAGCACGGGTGCAGGAGAGAAGATGGTGTCTAGAGACAACTGGACGTCACCACATGGTGAAAGAGGACTTTGGTGGAGCCTCTGACTCTCAGGAAGAGAGTGGAGGAAAAAAAAAAAACAATCCTGTCATTCAGTCAGTGTTTTTTTTTTTTACTATTACATGGACTCCTATGACAAGACTGTGTGAATCCGTGTAGTGGGAAGAAGTTGTGCATGTGACCAGCTTCACCTTTTCTTAAATGATGAATAATGTGTCACTTGGACTGTGTAAAGACTGTGCAGTGTGGGGAAGTGGTATTGGGACTGAATTTGATATCCACTGTACATACAGTATGTCAATATGAATGGGACCGTCAATGTCTTCACTGAAAAGAGAAATACCTTTGTAAGCACTACTTGTCTTCAAAATACAAGGTCTTTTTTTAAAAAAATATGGCATATCTCATTCTTATATATTTTTAATAAGTTAACATTTAATTTCCATTTTTTCCGTATATCAGGAATTTTCATTAAATGTATCACAGAACAAACGTACTTTCTAAGGAACACTAAAAATTACTGACTCCACAATGTAATAATTGAATAACATAACATTTCTTCAATGTCTTGTTTAGAAAAACAAAACAAAACTTCCACGTACAATTAAACCAGAACCTGGAAAACACCTCAGTCAAACACTGACCTCAAAATCAGCGTGGTGAAATACACAGTGTTGTTCTTGGTATAGAGGAAACTCACAACCTGGCTCCATCAGGGAAAAACAAAGCATGCAGACCTCTCCTCATATTCTGGACCTCTCCCTCTTGCTATAAAAGGACAAAGAACCATTTAGGAACTACACCTCCACAAGAAAAACCCACACACAATTCTGTCTGAATTATAGTTTGTTATATAGTTTTGGAAGGGGTGTTTTGTCATTTAGAACTTTCAAAGGAGAAAAATGAAGGACACAAAATGAAAAACGGTGACTTTGTTCAGAATGTGTCGTGTCGACTCACCATCTCAGTCAGGACTGTGTTCTGAAGTAACTTCATGTCTTTTCTTATGAGGCACATCTGAAAGCAGCAGGCAGAGCAGCAGGGTATTACACATGGGGACATGGAATAATATGAAAGTCAGGTCAAGCAGGGTACAAGCTGACACATGACAATGAGATGATAAGCAAATATGATGTAAATGACATTAAGCAAAAGGGGAAAAAAAGGATGGGACAGACAGGTTGACAGGCAGACATGACATGTTCTGTTAAAAAAAATAAATGAAGTGATTCTTTCAAAACTTCCTGAAGTCTGAATTCACAGTTAGTTCAGAGTTTATGGCATCACATGAGCAACAAAATGAAAGACACATTATATGTCAGCTGTGAAGTTTGAGAGTCAGACCTGGGATGTGAATATTCTCTGCTCGTACTCCAAGCTGTGACACAAGTTGTCCTGGAGGGTTTTCTTCAGAACCTCATTTCTGATGGCAAGGGCACACAACAAATGAGAGAACAAAACAGGGGGAACACACAAGGTAAGAGAAAAATGAAATACTCAATGCAGCATTTGTACCTAACAAAATTACAGTACTTACTTACGCATTAAGCCTAATTTGAAGTGGTATTCATATTATTATTACCTGTATGTCTCAACAGAATATACTGCATATTCCCCATTGAGCAGCTGTTCTGAATATCAGTATTCCAGATTGAAGCGTAATTATAAAAAGTACACAAGGGGAAAAAAACAGCAGCAGTATTTTTTTGATTTTTTTGATTATTTTTTTGCAAAAAATGACATGAGTAGGAGGAAGGAGGATGATGATGGGCTCTGAAAATAAAAATGTCCTGTCAGTAACCACAGGGAAACTGTGGAGGCAGTAATATAATATGGATGGTGCTTTCTGAAAAATGTAAGGACAATGAATGGGGTGGATTTAAAAGTGTGCATTTAGAGCAAAATCAGGAGGAATTCTGGCGATGTTTCTCTTTCATTAAAAATACTGTTAAAACCAGCTACAGACACTGCTGTGATTACCAGTCAACCATGAAGACGTGTTGGTGAATGTGATGCTGACTGACAAAAATCTTTGGCATTTTTGTCATTCCCATTAAACAAGACTCATCATACCAGACCGAATGGCCGTTTGCAGTCAGCAGCGGATAGCAGAGTGGAAAGTTTAGTAATATGAAGACACACCAGCTCAAAAAAAAAAAAGCTCCAGGGAAAAATGTATTTTCGAGCCAAGCTTGTTCCTCAGAACACGGTGTTATTCAAACGTTAAGAGTGTGAGGTTTACGCCAGTGGGAACTGCATTGATCAGTGTTTCAGGAAATCAGCGGCAAACTAACTAAAGTGCTCATGCAAACAGGTAAACAAAGTCTTTACATTCACCTCCTGACTTCTTGCTCCTGGAAAGAATGGAAAACCACAATCTGTTTTTTCCAGTAAGTCTGTAAAAGAAAACAGACAAAAACATGCATAAGAGCCAAATCAACATCAAGACAACAACATAGAGTATTCAATGACAGGAGCATCTAACACAATACTACATTGTGATATACAGTAATGTGCAAAAGTCTCAGGCCACTATTTAGATGTGTTGTTTTAGCAATGCTATAATGACCATAAAGTATAATTATTATATTATTATAATTATTTCTCAATCACTTTATTGGTATAGATCCAGAAAGGAATTTGCAGAAAAAAACAAAACAACTTGTACAGGTTAGAGTGTCAAGTATTTAGTGGGACTTACTCATGCACTTAAAATAGCATGGCCCTGACACTCTCAAAACTGGGTTGGACGTAAAAACAACAAAGCTGATGGTGCCCTGACATTTGCGAATAGTACTGTATTCATTTTAACAACATGTCTTCCCACTTTCTCTTTAAATTTAGCATGTGTGTGTGAAAGAGATAAATAGATAGTAGAAGGTAAAGTGACTCACACTCAGGTCTTTTTCCATGTTTGCAAACAGAGTGTCACCCTGCTCTAATTTGTGAATCTCATCCAAGAGGACCTGCTGGATCTGCTCAAGCCTCTGAGTCCTGTGCAGAGAATGGAGATTTGTTTCAGTGAAACTCGCTTTGTTATGCAGTAAATTGCACTTGGAGCATCTTTGGGAAGTCAATGAAAAAGCTGACTCTACTGTCGCAATACAGTTGTTTCCCCGGGATATGATTTTCTCTGTGGCAGTAGCTACCAGGGAGGGGTTGGTGGTCACATTGAGGTCAGCTAAAACTTTATTTTGGAATTCAGCATTGTTCTTTTATATTATAATATATCCAATCTGCCTCATCTTGTACCTTAACCCATTAATTTTAGCTATTTCACAGAGTAAATATTATAATTTTAGACCAGGAAGACTCAACCCTGCTTTCTTCTTACAGGCATAAACATTCTCAATGTATTCCTTGGCCTTTTCTTCTCCACAGTAAATGCTTTGTCATCAACATGATCAGAAATAATAGATGGCATTTTGTGGATGGGAGCAAGATAAAAATATAATTGAACTGATGAGTCATTGTCATTTTTATTTTATAATGCCAAATTTTCTCTAATGCATATGCAATCAACTCGGTCTTCTGTAGTAACGGTTCAACAATTTAGCAAAAAACAAACAAACTCTGACCTATATGTAGTGGCTTGCGTGCTGAGGGAGGTGACATGCTGCTGAACAGTCTTCAGAGACAACTTGTTGTAAACGTCCATCATCTTGTTACGGCTCTGAATACAAAAACAGTTTTACGTTATGTTATTAAAATAGAGCTGAGATTTTTTGTGGTTGTTCAAAATAAAAACATTTAATGGTTTCTTGAACAGATATGGCACCATGCCTCAAACAATTTTCGATGATTGTGGTGCGTGTCTGACCTGAGACTTCTTCTTTAGCTCAGAGCTGAACTTCTGGCACAGGTTATTTGGGTTAATAACAATTTCAGACAACTCCAAATCCTCGTCCATGTCCACGTCTCTTCCCCTCACTTCAGCATCCGAGTGACTGGAGCTCACCGTGCGGGAAGAAGACTGAACTCGCTTCACCTCTCCCTCAGCAGACACCTCAGTAACTGGGGATAAAAGGAAGATCCACTGACAAGTAAGGACTGAATACTTCAGAGATTACATTTCTGGGTAAATAAACAAAAAGTTACCCACATTGAGTACCCAGAGGAACACGCACATTAAGATTAGATTAAGATTAAGAACCCTTTAAGTCCCGCAAGGGGAAATTCAATTCTGCAGTGAGTTAGTGAACACACACAGCACACAGTGAGGTGTAGAACATGTAACCCAGCGCAGTGAGCTGCCATGCCAGTGAGCGGCGCTCGGGGAGCAGTGAGGGGGTTAGGTGCCTTGCTCAACAGCACTTCAGCTGCGGACTGGTCGGGGATTGAACCGGCTACCTTCCAGAAAGGCTATCGTTCGAACCGGGTTGCAAACCCAGATCTTTTTCCAGCTGCTTAAACTACTTTGGGAATATGATTATATTAACAGTAGTAAAATATGAAAATATGTCTAGCATTTAGTATGTGAATAATGATTTAAGTAACTTCTCACTAAGATGCCTTATTCAAGTGGTCTTAATTAAAGAGAAACACAGAAAGTTTAGACCAATTAAACTGTGAATATATGAGAAATATTAACTTTTTCATTATGTTTTTAAAAATGAATGGTGTTGTATAAATAAATAATATTTCATGCTGTGGTTTGTATTATATTTTTGCAGTTCTCATTTTTTGACAATATTCCAATTGGATGCAATTTTATTCCTGGCCCAGTTTATCACAAATTTGTGACATGGCTTACAGGAATGGAACAACTTCCTTGGCTTGATTCGGGGAGAACATAGGCCTCTCATCTTGCTTTTCTTCTTCTTCTTCTCATCTTCCTCAGTATCACTGGATATGTGGCGCTTACGATTTGGTCCTGTTACAAAAACAATTCACAATTTAAAAATGATATTACACTAACTGGGAAATATAGTTTATATGTAAAGAATGGAGCTGAACACAAAAAAAGTATTTTACCAGAGATAAGACTCTGTGCAGACTTCACATCTTGGTCTGAAAGTGGTGTTTTCTGTAAGGTTGGATAGTAATGCATAAGATATTTGTAATTTGTTCAGGCATTGTTGTTGATTTTTTGTTTTTTTTGATCGCTTCCACCAATCTATCCATCTATTCAACATGTGCTAAAGCCATCCTTACCTCGGTTTCATTAAACACACTCAGAGACAGATTTAGACTGTCTTCAACTTTGCTAGCAACCACGATTGACTTGGTGGATAACTGGCTCAGTGAAACCTCAGATATTTCAGACATACTACAACCATAAAGGCTGCCATGGTGGATAATGTCTTCAGGGAATGGTGACTGAGGCTTATCCAGCTCAATGACTGTGGATGTCATCAGGGGCTGAGTGGGCAGAGACAAAGGAGACATAGGTGCTGGAGATGGACACTGCTGATATGGACTTATCTGGAAACAGGAAATGACGGACAAGAAGAATGTCAGCTCATTTGGTGATCAGAAAATCAACATATCTGTCATGGAGGAATACCACTGAAATGATGAACATTTTCCACAATGCATAAAAAGGCAAAGATGAAGTCTTGCAGCACTATTATCAGTCATTCTACTTCATCATTCAGAACATCATGTTTAACTCCACCATTTAGGACATTAATAGATTGTATTATTTTATTGGATAAAGTTGAATTCTCTACTGACCACTTCAGACATTCACCCATGACCTCAAAACCTCAACAATGGGTGTAGAAGGAGTGAAATGTTACCATTGTTACTGTTGTTGCATTGTTGCTTAACCATCTCTGCCCACATTTTCTCAGCTGGCCTGGGAATTTAAAATAACACTGCCCAGGTTTCAGACCTACAGTGCATCCTGAAGTTCTAGGTAACTGCTCATGAAGGTACATGATGTGCATGTAGTGTAGAGGTGTGATCCACATCAACATGTAAAATACCAGGGAACTCCAAACTCTACCATATAAGTGCAGTAGTAAATGACAACAAATCATATTCTAGACTGCCTGGCCATGTATAGATGGGTAAAATAGAACTTGTAGTACAAAATATTTGAGTATGAACCCAACACTTGGCACAGAATCAACGTGAGCTACAACACACACTTCAGAAAGATGCCGTTACCTCTGCTGTGGGAGCATTGTTTTCAGGACACTGGCGTTTCAGTGAAGGGAGAGAGGTGGCAGACTGGATAGAATTAGTCTTGGATACGTTGTGCTTCTTTTCTGCCCTGAAGTTAGAAAGGGACTTGAAGTTTCCTTTACTGCTGATTGGAGAGCGAGGTTTGGGTAGCAGCAGGACTTGCGAGGGGAAGTCCTGGCAGGCAGGCTCAGGGGAGGCAGCGAGTGGGAATCCCCGCGGGGTGAGAAGAGGGGAGCAGCTCATATCCAAGGTTGAGGCCAACCTCTCAGCAGCTGAGGGGGTGCAAAATAAGCACAGATGTTCAAACAGCTGGCCTTAGCAGTAAGACAACGGGTAAGAGGTCAAAATATACTTGTTTTCTACATATCAATTTACAGTTAAAGGGTTGTCGAGCAACGAGGTCATTTATGTAAGAGTTTAAAAACGTTACATTACATTTCTCTACAAGTGATACTGAAATGGCAAAATAAGGCAGCAACATATTATTGATCAACTTCTAAGCAAGTTTTGTTTTTTTAAAAACATGAAATAGGTTCTGTGATTTCAGCTTCCTAAATTAGAATATTTATTAGTTTCTGCGATTTGTCGTGCCATTTTCCAATAGTTTTGGACTAAACAACTATTTGGTAAATCAAGAAATTATAAAACTGATTGATTGTGGCAGCCCTACAACTTAACATAAAGCTAATACCATTACTTGTTCTCAGTTAAAATGTAACCATAAACTAAAAATGTATTAGGAAAACCACAGGCCCTATATGAAGAATTAAATTAAAGAAGAAGAAGAAAAAAAAGATGGTTAAGACTTAAGAAACCAAACCCTGCATAAATGTGACTATGATTCTAGGTGGAGCACCCTGGGGGGGATTGCTGAGGGCACTGGACACGATCTGAATACAGCCTGTATACATTTCTCTTTGGATTAAGTCTGACAGATTGTCAGAATTTGTACAGCACCTCAACCTGCTTCATAAAAAGGAAGCAAAAGCACAAAACGCTTGTTTTAATATCTATGATATCTATGAAACTCGGAAAAAAGAAGAATAAAATCAAATAATAAATCAAAGTGATGAAACAAATAAATGATTGCACCATTCATAAATCATCGAGTAGACATTAGTTGGTGTCAAATGAGGCAAATTATGCTATGTGACTGTGATGTTAAGGAGTGACTTTCAGCAGAATCTTACATCTCATGGTCTCAATGAAAGGAGGGGATGAACCGACTGGGGTCCGGCCAAACACTAAGGAATCTTCCAATGGTTTTATCTGTTGTTGGACACAGATAATGTTGTTCTTTTTATACTTTGAAGTTTCTCGAGCAACATTCTCAAGCCTCTGCTGCTAAAAAACAAAGCGTTTCTGTAACTGTGTGTAGGCTGACAACATGCAGTGGAGATGCAGTGTAAGCACTTGTGATGTGTATTTTACATTTAAAATGATGACAATGTCTGATCATACCAGAAACAACATAACAAGTAACCAACAAGTGTAATCCAGGCAAAATAATAGATATAGATGGTAGATGCTATAACATTTTTTTTCCATTATTAAAATGATACAACCTAACAAATGTAAATACCACAAAAGTTAAATCTATCTGGAAAATTATAGTTCCACAGCCCCACAACATTCACGCTATGGCTCTAGTCAGTCAGTCTAACATTAATAAAAGCTAATCACACTATGAGCATGCTATAAACTCAGATACACAAATACCAAAATGTGTTGGATGACATAATCTGTGAACTCTGTGACCGCTACCTTGGAAGTAGTTGGCTGTTTTGAGTCAACGCTGCTAAGATGGCTGCTCCATGACTTCAGTTCACTCTTAGTTGTTTTTTTGCTGGCAGGCTTTTTCTTCATGTGAACAACCTCTTGAGTTTTCTCATTGTCCTCCAGATGATCAGGTGAGGAGTACAATGAAGAAAAATATAACATTTAATCAATTTGCATGTGCTACTGATGACATGTGTAAGCCCAACAGGTATTTTCCCTGTGTGCATGGATTGTGATAAGCACCCACATTGACTTTTGATGCATCATTAAATTAAATTAAATACATGCAATCAAAAAGATTGATACAATCAAATACAATTAAGTCTATGATCCATGTGTTCAGTAGAACATTCATTTCTAAATGACTGTTCTTGTGAAAATTATTGAATATTATGATATCATTTGCTTGACATCAGCATTTATTATTTAGCAATTCATGTTGTGCGTGGGACAGAGCCAGGCGTGTGGGTGAGTGTAAACAAAGTGTTGTGCTGTAGTTTGGGGTCCATCACCTCTGACTGCATCATTATTTGTTGTGCCCTTTGGAGTAAAGATATACATATAGTAACCAAAATGTTGATGTAGATCTACATTGTAATGCTGAATTTGATCACACTGAGTTTACTTTATTGATCAAAATACCAAAACATTAACTGCAGTGATCCAAATTATGTGACGCAGCCAGAAGAGATAAAATTATACATATTTTCAGAACAAATATCCATGTGCATACATAATAAGAAAGATAATTTTGTTATTTGGTTTGCAATGCTTCTGTTAAAACAAAGTAAAGGAGTGTCATCGATGAATTGTTTACCTCAGGAACAGTAGGGTCCTCTGACTCTGACTGGCTGTCATCTGGCTCTCTGTAGCTCTTTGGAAAGTTGGCTGCAGCTCTCTTGGGCCTCCTGCCTGCTGCACATTGTCTGCTGGGTTCTGCTGCTGGCTTCATGGCCTTCTTTGGTTTCTCAACGCTCTCCTTCATGCTCTGCTTCCTCTGCTTAAACAACAGTGGCACACTGTGGCTGACTGTGGTAGTGCATTAAGAGCACATCATTTACAAAAACAATACTGCCTTACTTTGCTGGGTTTGGTAGTTTCAGATTTGGGGGAGGGAGGTAGTAAACCTGAAGATTCGTCTGCAAAGAAAAAAGAAAGAAATTCCATTATAATAAATACATACAATACAATAAAAAAAAATTATTTACATTATTGTATCTACATTTCAGATTAAAAACATACAGGTAGTATGTGTTGACACAGCTTTAGGTTTTTTGGGTGCCTGCTTTGAATATTTGGTAATTTTGGGTTTGGGCTTCCTGTTTGACTCCCTCAACCAGCTGATCTCTGTGGTGGTATGGTCTGTATCCGTGTCGCTGAACAAATGTGTCTTCGCATGCCACTTCTGCAATGCACAAGTAACAATGAGACACAACAAGAAGACACACACACTTTCTGGTCAACATTTTCAACCTATAATGAAATATATAAAAACAAAGTATACTTTTTTCAAAGGTTGTCCTTTCTCGGTTGTTCTGTGTGATACAGAGGGGTCATCGACGACACTGTCAAACGACAAGTGGAATATGAAATTAGACTTTCGATACATGCAAACTCTTACTGTTGTTCAGTCCATGGGCCAATTTCAACTTCACTTTACCTGTTCAAAATGGCAGAAGTATTGGCGAAGGTTTTGTCCTTTTCCTAAAGAGCAAAATATTCAACATTTAAACAGTGCAGAGGCAAACAAGATACTTCTGTATAATACACTCAAGGAAAAAAGTAACTATCATTATTAATATTTACCCCCATATGCAATGATGAGCCAATGCTGAATGCAAAAACATCGTTTCTGTTCAACAAAAAAAAAAAATCTTAAAATGCATTAAAATCCACTGAAATATAAAAATGAACCTCAAATTTTGAGTGAGTACAGCACATTACCTTAAAGATGTTTTTGTTGTTGTTTTATTGTGGGATTTCACAAGGCTTCTAGCTCCAGAAACATTACTCTATTGCAGAAATTATAATATTTAGAAAAAGATGCAGGAGATAATACATTTACAGCTACTCATATACTGTATAAAGAATTGATCACTTACTTTAACATTTTGCAACCAGCTCATATTGAAGATTGGCCTATAACAAAGTGTTAGCAAGTGTTGACATATTGTTTATAACTACTGTGAAAGAAAATGTGGCCATACAGTCAATATACCTGTTGATAAGAGGAGGGATCCAGATTGAATGGACATCTTCTGTTGTATGCTTCACTGTGGATTGGGTTTTACCGTCATAGTGGCTTGAGATTTGTTTCACCATGCTTTGTGTAACCGCTGCATTTCTCTGATTCATGACAACAGAAGGCGTGACACTTTACAGAACATTACCAAACAGACGGGACATAAGGCTCAGATTTCATACCTTTTCTTTTCTTGAAAGGGCGCTGCTTTTTTCACCCTTTATGTTGGGTGGTTTTCTCTCCTGTGGGTCTTTCACTGTGAGAGCCCTGACTGGAAGTTTGTTTAGAGCAGCATCTGCTTCCTTTGACATCTGCCCTTTTCTCTGAGCTTGCTGTACTTTAGAATCACACAAAGTGGAGGAGAGCTGGTCTTCAGAGTTTCTGCTCTTAGCGTGCTCACTGATATGAGACATTTTTCTCTTGGCTGCAGTTGGCTCTTGAGGTGCACAATCTTGGTTTTGTTGAGTGAGGACCTGTTGTAGGCGCTCACTGAGTTTGGTATGGAACTCTTTCTGGCAGATTGGGCCTGAGCCTGGAACTGAGGCTCTCACTGCTAAAGATGTACGCTCCTGCCATTTTAATGAACTTAAATGAGGATCTAAAATAATAATAAAAAAACAAGGAAATGAATAACTTTGACAACACCCTTGTGGATTTAGAGTGTGAAATATTTAGTGATGTTAGTTAAAGATATTTGATGACTTACCAGGTCTATTCATTTTCACAGATAACATTTCAGAAACTGACTGTTTGCTCCAGTTAGAAGATCTGCGATTTGAATAACATGTTTAGATATGCCTTCCCAAAATACATTCAACATTACCAAATAGATTGATCTGCAAATATTGTTGTGGTTCTTAACAGTGCTTACATGCTTTTTGGAGATCTGGGTTGAGTGTCAGGCACAAAATAATCCTCTGTAAGTAAAATTATAAAGAGTGGGTTACAGAGTCTCTGACAAATACTAATATAGCTATATTTTGAGGCTAAATTTAAGCCAATAAAATACCCAGAGCCTGCTCTCCTCCCTGTCCAGCTGGGACTACATCTACTGCTTTTTCCAATGGGATGTTCTGTAGGAAAAGCAGACACAGCAAATGTAAGTTCATGATATAATTAAGTGAGCTTCAAATATGATCTGGGTTATTCACAGTTCAAGCATGCAAGTCAAAAGCAATACTACTGTGCTGTATACGGGTAAATCTGTCATACCCACACACTGAATTATATGTAGTAGTCCAAAAAGAAGATTTTGTGCAATTAGACAACACATTGTACATCAACTTATTACTATAAAAAGGAACAATTAGATGATTATACCTTATTGCCTTTGTCAACAATCTTCTTATTTACCCGTTTAGAAGAAGAGCTCTGTGGAATCATATCACTCAGAAAATTTAGTTTTATTCCAAAAGCGAAAACAACATTATATTTTGCATATTGTGACATCACTTGTCTGGTTTGCTGTTGAAAAATCCCTGTCGACTCAGTGCTTGAAACACTGTTCAGTATTGGGTAACTGCAGTGCTTCCAGTGTTTCATACCTTCTCCATCATGACACCTACTCTTGCACTGCCATCACATGAGGAATCCTTCACCATAGATGGCTTCTGTTTACCCTTTGCTGGGGTGTCTAAAAGGCAAAGGGGAAAAAAACAATGTTATATATGAAAGTTGAGACAGTAACAAAATTAAGAAAGAAGATTCCCATGTGTCAAATAATAGAGTAAACTCACAGTAACAAAATTGTTTAGCCTCTGGGTTTTGTTTATAGTTTATAAGGACCCCCTATGTGTAGTCTAATGTTAATATAATGTAATGACCATAATTTTACAACCTGAAGAAAATAAACCCTAGAATTGTAGGGTTTGTAGTCTCCACTTACTTGATGGCATAACAGAAGAGAGGGAGCTGGCACTACATACACTTCCTCTCGCATGGGTGCTGATGAAACTGGTGGACTCTGAAATCCTCATTTTGGCTGGGATCGATGTCTGAAAGGAAAATAATTTTTAAGATATATTTTTTGGGAAGGATTAAATGACTGCATTCAGTCTAACAGAATGATGAATAAATACGATTTTTATCCAGCATTCTCTTCATGTCATTTTGTCCTCTACAACCCCTGCTGGACATTTGAGAGACATACTGAAATTATTTGTTTCACAAAGACATAACATTGGGACAGTCTGGCAATCATTCCTAAACAACATACATGTGTTATGCAAAACTATAATACATTTGCAGCAACAGAGTATTTCATTTCACATGCAATATAAACTCTTTTTTTTACCTGTACAGGTACAGCTGTGGCAGGTAAAATGTAAGGGGCCGTATTCTCACTTTCACAAATGGACATCTGGCTTTCTGGAACAACCTGCATGAGGGTGGACTGAAGTGTCTTATACCTGTAATACTGGTTTGCACCTAGAGAGCTTCATAATTATACCACCACCATAAAACCCTAACCATCTATCGCCAGTATTGTGGTATATGTGATAACAACAATAATTATTATTTCTGTAAACTGACAAAGTGAGTATTGCATACCTGTGAGCCACGCTCTTCCATCATGATTTTAACACTAGTCCTCACCACAGATGTGCCTGTCTTCCTTACAAAGCCCTGACAGGAGGATACACTGGTGAATGTAAATCATCTAATTTGACAAAGCCTAGTTTGTCGCTCAGAGCAAAAGCAATAAGGCTGTGGTTTTCATATTTTATGAGCTGTTATGTGTATAATCACAAAGAAATGTTACAACATAAATATTCATTAAAATGCCTTTAGTGTTCAAACTTTTTTCAGGGTATGCCAATTTCTTGTCAGTGTCATGTCATTACTTTATCTCTCCTTTCAACAGCTCATATAATTTGATGTAAAACATATATATAATAGCTTACCAGGTGTTTGCTTTGTCCATAGACACTACGAGCAGCCTGCAGGATATCCAGCATAGAGCTGAAGCAGATGGTAAGACTTGATCCTTCAACTGCACCAACAACTATCACCTCCCTCAGTTTTATGTGCAAGACTTTCTTCTTAGACGCCTCTGGATGTAAAATAAAAATAAACCCTCCATATACAGCACTAACAAACAAACGCATATGAGAAAATACTAAAAAGTTACAGCTGACCACCCACACACAAATCTCAAAGAGATAATATCTATGTAAAAAGTATTTCAGTTTGATCTATTTCTCTCCTCCTGCCATGAAAAACATAAATCTGTCTTCTGTAAATCTACTACCTGTTTGTTTTTTTTATTCTGAGTGGGTGGATGAATTTAAGACTAAAATACAGTACATACTGTATAACTGAGCTGCTGTTAGAATCAAATCTACCTCTAGAGGCTTTAAATACCTGTAACAGAGTAGCTTTGGACTTCATTTTCAGTGATACAGATTGTTTCCCATGGAACTTCCTACATGAAGGGGAAACAACCACCATGTTAGACTGTTAACAGATGTCTCTCATTGATTGTGAATATACATTTTATAGGTTATACATTATTTTCAATCACAGTTGAGGTACCTGTCCTTCCACAGCCAGAGAGAAGTAAAAGGATATGCTGTTGCTTCCAAGGTTAAAGTCAATCCAGAACTCTTCCAGCTTTTCATCATTGGGCATCAGCAGCTGACAGCATACCACAATCCTTTAACACTGCCAATACGTTATTGATTACTCTCTACTTTTTTAACATCCTGTTCATACTGACCTCAAACTTGTCCAGATACACATCCAAACAAGGGTAAGAATACACCCTATTGTAAGAAGAGAATGGCAATATTTAGTTATGTGCATCTGTCATTGGCAATGCATGTTTTTTTATCTTTTCTGCTATCACAGAAATATTGTAGCATTTATCAAAAATATATGATTTTTGAAAGAGAATGACACAAATGTTTGTTTATACTTGTTATCACTGAGGACAGAAGCAGAACTATAACCAAAACTATTCTTTTTTTATTAAATATACCCACCGTGTTGGAGTAGGCCAAGGCTAGGGTGTGAATTAAGAGTTACATTAAATATCCTTTATAACTGAAAGCAAATGATGACGCATCAAGTTCCATGTCATTAGTTAGAAAGCACAGAGCTGTGGCGTACCTTCTCGTGTCTCCCTGCATCCCATTCACCATGTTCAGAAACTTCCGACAATCCTGAAATCACACTGATTTACATTCAGTTCCCCAAAACACTTGCTGTAATGTTGTTAAAGTCCATTGTCAGAGTATTGTAACAATATATATGCTGATGTGATAAATTTTCTAATTTTACCGTCTCGAACTCAGAATCATGAACTTTCACAAAGGCACTGGCTACATGCTTCATGCTGAACCACTGATCTGCTAGATCCTTTCTCTGGTCAGGGGTGGCCATTCTGCACAATGCCTCCATCATCGCTGTCTGTAAGTCGTAATCTGACACAAAAATGTTTCACATTTGTACAGATTTTAGTTGAAAAAAGTGATATATAGTACCACAGATTAAACACTTACCACCACCCTCTGATATCTGTCCCGCCATTTTGATCCTGTATAAATACGACAAACAAGGTCAGGATAGAGTAAATGTGTATTAATGATACAAGCTATGAGGAAAAAACCAAGACATACATGATATCTGAGGCCTTCTGTGATGTTAGGATCTTCCTGTCTTTCTTAAACTCCACTGGGATTTTGTCCAGAATCAGATTGAATTTACGGATTGCCTGTTAGACATTAAGAGCATGTTATTTGGGAACAAAATCACTGATTTATAGTTTTAAATGCTACTCCATATGAGTATATATGAAAATGATTTCAAACCTCCTTCCGGATTAGGATGAAGATTCTGGGATCTATTCCCATTTGACCAACCGGATACAAGAAGGATTCTGTAATTTTGTATGTCCCTGCAAACAACATACAGCAGTAACCTAATACATACTGTGACTAGTAACAAAGAGTACCATTATTCTAAGCACTGGCAACTAAATATGTATTTTTGAAAACTAACTTTATATTTGAATATGTACCCAAACATAAAACACAGAGTGTTGAATGCAAAATAGAGAGGTAAAAACATACCCTCTCTGCACGCTTCATGAACAACCTGTAATAGACGAGAAAACCTGTTTGCATTATGGACACTAACATTAACATTTTATTACATGAAGTATGTTTTATTGTAAGACCTAAACTCACCATTAGCGCATCAAAGAATTCCTCAGAAATGTTGAACATGTTCTCGTCCCTCTTTGGACCACAGTGGATCCACAGTTGCCTGCATTTCTCAAACCACTGCACCATGTGCATTAAACAAAGTTCAATAAATACCTGACTACATTTACTTATACAGCATTCATACACTGGTATGTATGGTATGTATTACATTAATACTTATCTTATTGACCAGGCCTTGACCTATTAGTCCTGACAGCCCTTGGCCACCACCTGATAGTTTCAGGTTTTCCCCGCATTTGTGAATGATAATGAGGCCCAAACTGGTTGATTTGTAATCTTTTTGATCCAAGTACTAAATAAAGAAAAGAGAATAGAAACTGTTTCATTAGCAGACCGAGATTGGGGTACCATGTCTCGTCCCTCATGTTCCTTACATGTTGAATGACAAAATAAAACTCCTTGATTAAAACAAACAAGGTATTATGACATGATAGTGTGTGTCCTGGGCCACATCTTACCCTCTGAACAAGTTTATCCAATTTGGTGAGAAACTGTTGGGAGCATTTTAAGGAGATCCCTTCATACACGTCCCTTTGCAAGAACACATCCAGTGCATGAACATCCCCACTCTTTAAGACCCCATCAATGATTTTCTCCAACTGTGCAGAGAAGGGACGAATAAATTATTAAGCTACTTTTCACCAATGCAGAACATCAACTGTAACATTAAGAAGCTGTGATGTTGGTAAGTTAAGGTGTTAAGAAATTGCATTTTTACCTGTGCGTTTTGACCCAGTGACATTGTTCTTTACTGGGAGCAGATTTACTGCCACTTGGCCTCTATTGTCCTCAGAATGACTGTAAAGAAAAATTAATAATCATCAAAAAAATAATCAACCTGCCAATCTTACGCTCTTCATGTGTTTTGTACGGTTCTGTGTACATTTATTGTCTTGTGTGCTGTATGCTACTAACTTCATCAAAAACGACTTTCCTGTGTATATAAAACGTATCTACTCCATTCTGTTTTTTGCAATGTTAACTGTGGACAGGGTAATGTTACGAATATAATCTACCAATACAATACGCAACGTTTTATTTATAGACGTTGTGTACATATATTTTGACATAATATAACTGTAACTGCCGCTGGTTAACTGAAGCCTAGCAAGTTGCTACTTGGGGAGCGTTAGCTTGAGCTACTGCTGCTAATGCTAGCTACACGTCAACTGCCAAAATAATTTCCGGCACCAATGTTAAGTGACCTCCTCAGCGCAAATAAGTCGTTGTTCTTGTACGTTTTCTTACCATAGTGATGTAAAATAACACGGTATGATAAACATTTGTTTAATTGCTCCAGTCAGAGACGCGCGAATTCTCTTTGAGTGAGCGCAGAGCAGTTCCCTAACGTCTCGGTTTCTTGTTCCGTTAAAAAAAAAACTCCCGTCCCCACTAAAACCAAGTTAACGAAAAACTCACCAGCGTTTTCACGGAGAGTTGAGGTACCGATAACCATGGCCAATAAAAAAAAGTAATGGCTTAAGCTTACAATTGTCAATTATATGAGCTTTTATTTTGAAAGTAAATTTCTCAACGTCCGTACATTTCCGTTGCTAGTATTTGCTTTAGAGGACAGTCTTTCGATACGTACCCGAGGGATGCTTTTATTTTGAAACCAGTTCTGAGACGTTGTTACCGTAAACCTGCTATAATCACCCACAGCAAAAAACTGGGTTGGCTGGCTTGATGTCGTTCACAATGTGTTGGCTGGCTTGACCGCAGTACAAAATGACACACCTTTTTTGTTGTCAACAAAAAAGGTGTGTCATTTTTGCCAAAGCTTCCAATAAGCTTTGGCAACCTTGTCGAAATAAACACTTGAGTAAAGCAAGTGCAACAAGAATGTAATTAACATATAGTAAGTAAACAAATAATGCAGTTTTTTCATCATGATCCTAATAGTGTTTTATTTTTTTTATTTTATTTTGACGGTTGTTTAATAATTGTCATTAACATTTTAGCCACAATTGAGAAGTCCTTTATTGTGTTGTCACGCTGTTAAATCAAGATAGCTACAGTGCTTCCCACCCAAAGCCACAGCTGCCCTAACTTAAGAGCATTGGTAATTATCAAAAAAAAAATTTTTTACGTTTCTGGGATGGTTAATACACCGGTACAAGGTCTTTAACCAACATTATATTTTTAATGCTAAAATGTTATTTTTGTTATTTTCAAATGTACCCTTTTACAAATTTTAGTGGTTGAATATTATGCTTGATTAATGTTATGACTTCTCAGAGAAGAAGCCCAGATACTGGTATTAAGTGAATTCAGTTTATTATTTGCCAGATAAATAACAACAACAATTTTTAGTTTTTTAAAGATTTCTAAAATATTAACGTTTTATCGTTTTTATGACAGGTGGTCCAATAAATTTGTTAAACACTGTATATAATAGAAATGTGAATTAAAACGAGAGACAAAATATTTTTGTATGCATATTTTAATACAGTGTGCAACTTTTAACAACTTAATATGGCACATAAATGTGTCTGTATAAGTGTCCCCAGAAAATGTAATCAAAAGCTTGACTTATCCTGCTCACAAACAGACAGAAGGACAGAAGAAAGACAAATGCAACCAACAATGTAATGTCCTTGTTGAGTACTTGTGTAATAGTACTTAATTATTACACAAGGTTTGACTTAAAAAATTGTCTCTGAATACAAGCAAAAATTATTCAGTAAACCAAATCCTAGTGTTCAATAGTACCATAGATTTTCTCATCATATGGTCAGATGGTTAGGATTCCTATTAGGAGACCCTAGTACAAGGGTCTGCAACCTGCGGCTCTAGAGCCTCATGTGGCTCTTCAGCCTCTCTGGAGTGGCTCCGTCTAGCTTTTCACACTCTTTTTGTCAAGATAAAGGGATAAATAAAAGTGTTTTGATATGTTGTCCGTTACGTCCAATTGGAAAAACCTCCCCCCCAAAGCCATTAAAGTGGCTCATTCTGGAGTCCTGTCCATCTTTAGATCCATGTGCTGATGCCAGGCAGGTTTTCTCAGACATAAACTACAGAAAAGTGTAATTTATTTCATTTCCAAGTGGTTTTCCTACACTTTAGCATGTGATTTTATCTTCATTTTAGGGATCAAATAGGTTTTGCGGCTCCAGATTGATTTTATTTGGGTGGCGAGGGGACAAAAATGACTCTTTTCATTCTAAAGGTTGCAGACCCCCTGCCCTAGTATAACGAGATTGGGAATAACTTTCACTTTCAGCAATTTTCCCCCAGGGATTATTAAAGTATTTCTGATTCTGAAATACTCAGGTGGTAGTGCATTCAATTCAGTCTGACTGAATCTTTCTATAACACTCAGCAGCATTAAAGTTGGCATCAAGTGCATAAAATGAATATCACTCCGCTAAAGCCAGTTACACATGAATCAAAATTGATTCAAAAAATTCCCCTGTTAGCATTTGACTAACATAATGGACATGTTGTGGCAAAGCAGTACGCAATACATTTTAACTTCTCTTGATAACTGCAGTCATAAAGTGCTCCTAATAGATTTCTTCTATCTTTACTTTACATCTTAAATGAAGTGCACCATGCTATCCTCACATTCTTTAGGCACAGTGAGCTTGTAGTTATGGCAAACTAACTTATAATTCTCGCCATTGTTGTTGTCCCAGTATTCATTCCCACAGACTTTGTACCGAATGGCAAACTCTAACACTGCTCCTGGCTGCAAGAATGGAGGAACTGGCAGGTGGAAACGAAATATATCACAACTGAGCGGGCCCCCTCCTCCTTCCCAGGTCTTGGTGGTCGTGGACACCCATGAGGCCTTGGTTTCAGTGCAGCTCTTCCACTCTGTAAATGAATAGCGAATTGTGACATCTTTCTCGAACTCCAAATTGATGACCTGGGTGATTCCGATGACACCTAATTCAAAACACAAGACCTCCTCCAGACAAACTTTCTGCTTGCAGAGACGATGCAGGAAACCTGGCTGGTCACCAGGTTGCTCAGGAAAAAGTGGCTTCATGTATGGCAAGGAGATCTCCAGGTGCCTCCCATCTGCCATCTCTGCCCCCATCAACAATCTAAGAGTAACATGTTGTGGTACCAGTGGATCATCTCCAGATCTGAAATGTCTGATGTCTTCCAGGTCAAGCCCCAAAGAGTCAACAAACCGCACACCCACATTTCTGCATTGTTTCTTCCTCTCTGGGGTTGAGGGCAGAGAGCGTGACCGTTGTTGGATGATGGGTTTAGGAGTGGGTTCAAAAGAGAGGCTGCGGCGGAAACGTTGATCACTTGGCAGAGGGACTCTGGGGCCTGGGGGGCGGATGGGAACTGGCTTCTTTACTGCATTTGGTTTATCAGCCTGGAGCATTTCAGTCAGCTTGATAGTTATGGTGGGCCTTGAGACATTGCTGCAGAATGTGGATATCTGCGGTTCAGTTTTTGTAGAGGAAATCCTCTCGTGTCCTATAAACCACCTTTTATCCATGATATGCGAGAACTGGTGTCCTGCTCACCTTTAAAGAAACAAAAGAAGCACAATTTATGAATATTTTGTCTCGACCCAGCGCTTCAAGGGGGGAGCGGGGGTTAAGAGGGCGTGAGCCCCTAAATGATATTTTCTGAATATAAAATATATATAAAAAACTATTATTGTGCTGTTTCTGTTATGCTTTTATTTTGTAAAGCACTTTGGTCAACTGTGGGCTGTTGTAAAGGGCTATAGAAATAAAGTACATTACATAACATTGCATTTCTAATGTTATTTAGAGATCAAGGCGATGTATATTCTGAATGAATAACCAAAATATGTGACTACAGGTCCATGCTGTCGTAGTGAAACAAAGTGGAGGAACTGCAGTTGGTTTCTTGCTTGAAGTTCATGGTTGTGCAAAAACTCTGATCCTGATCAGTGACAATCAATGATCGCAAGAGAGAAAGAGATGCGTGCTACAGCTGTGTCACTCATAAATATAAAAAATATTTGGCATTTGCTACTTTTATGTTCTTTTGTAAGTGCTCAAATATAAAGATATAGTCCAAAGTTTCTGTGAAAATTTCACATTGACCCCACTCCTTTTGCTACCCAGTTACTAGAAGCATTTAACTGCTGGGTTTTTAGTAGCAGGAACCATTACTGAAACTTTTTGTGGCAATTCCTCTGTGTTTTACAGCCAAACTCCAACCAATTGGAGCATCTCCCTTTACTGGTAGACTCTAGAGCCCTTCACTGTAGCTTTGAAAGAAAACTATTATTGTGCTGTTTCTGTTATGCTTTTATTTTGTAAATCACTTTGGTCAACTGTGGGCTGTTGTAAAGGGCTTTAGCAATAAAGTACACTACACAACATTGCATTCTAATGTTTGTCTCTCAAAGTGAACGCCTCTTATTTAGAGATCAAGGCCATAAAAACAAAAGTGTTTTAATATTTCATCAACTCGTCACATCCCATGTCTACATCAAATGTGACATCTAAAAACCTCCCCAACTCAAAAGGACTGTGTTTATAATATGAAAAGCAATACCCAACACTTATTTATATCCACATACGTGTGCCGGCATGTTTTCTCAAGCGTGAGCTGCATAAAGTGCAAACATTGTTTTATTCATGTCAAAGCGGGTCACTTTCTATTTTATACAGCTAACAGCTATCATATCGTAAATCTTAAATTTCACTAATGCAACAAACTTCTTCTACAAAGTTCTTATATTTATTTATACAACTTGTTTCAAGATGTTATCTTCATTTTATGTGTCAAATTTTGCAGCTCCAGATTAGTTATATTTGGGAGGAGAGGGCTCAAAAGTGGCTCTTCTGACACTCGGATTACTAGTTACCTCCTTTGTGTATGGTATGTTTATGACTTAATGCAATACATTTCTTAAAAAACAGCTTATTTAATGTGACTGTCACTTTTAAATGATAGTTAATCAGTTTGCCTCCCTGGAGATATTCCATGGCTAAATATAACACATGTATTCCATTTCAATACAATTTGAAAACTTACAAACATAAACAGTGGTGCATAAACACAGCTGTGGCTCGCCTGCTGCCAGGCCCGATTACGCCACGTTACGTTACGTCGCATAATGCACTCTGACCAAAAGCATTAATGACCCAGCTGTAACATAACGTGAACTTCTTGTACCTAAACCGGCGTTAAGGTGCGGAATTACATAATGTTGGTGGAAAACAGAAACACTCTCTGCATGAGAGGAGCGTACGTGCCTAAGTGCACACAGCTCATTTCTCCCACTCTATGTGCTGCTGCAGCTTTTGGCACATCGTAATAATAGTAATAATAATAACAATAATAACAATAATAGACGTAGACATCATCTCACCCTATGAAACTCTATTCCGCGTGCAGCAGGACGGAACCTGATTCCAGACCGTCCATGTAAAGTGATATTTATTAGTGCTGTGTGCGTTTCTCTGCCTTTCTGTACGGTCACCTCTGCCAGCAGACATTACGCTGAGTTGTAATCAACGATCACGCCCACAACTGTAAAACACATGCGGAGGTTAACACTGTGCAGATCTGCTAACCTGCGCGCAGCTAGTAGGAAGCTGCGAACGGACCAGAAAACCACTGTTGGTTCATGGGAGACAGAGGGAATTGAAATGAACACTCACCGCTGTACGTGTCGTTTCTGCATCCTCTGTAAAAACACGAAGTTGTCCGTTATCCATTTCGAATTCATTGTTCATCTGTCGTAAGTTAACTCTCCAAGGAGACTTTGTCACTTCCGTTCGGGAAGAGCGTCTGCCGCGCATGGACTGCAACTCCCACAATGCACCCGTGATGCCCACTTCTCACACGAGCTGCTAGCCAGTCAGCAGCAGGTAAACAAACCTATCCGCCTGGGACAACGAGCCAAACAAAGCGTATGCAGTGTCGTTGCATTTTTAATGGCGATGAAGATGACAGACGAAAAAGAGGTTCATCTGCCTTGAAGAAAAAAAAAACAATCGTTCAATTGTTAGTGAAGCACAGAAGCGGCTCGACATCAGTGTAAGGACCAGCTAAACCTGCAGTGGAGACCCGACTGTCGACATCTGCGCAATGATGCATTGCACCACTTCTGAGAAAAATTGTGTTTTTAACCTCATTCTCGTAATGGAGTATCTTATCCGAGACGTCGGATGGGTCCTTTAGCTAACGTGTCATTTCACTGTGCTGGACTGAAAACAACATCCCACCTGGCCACAGTCAACATGGGCCCCATCATGCAGGAGCGCACAGCATCCACGACACTGAAACGCGTCGTCTCCAAAGAGAAGATTCGGGTAAAAAACACTGAAAATAGCGTACCTGTTACCAGGTATGTTTCATTTTATATATGCATTTAAAACTAACTAAAATAAAATAGAATAACCAGCGTGTGTTTTGTCTCAGACACACGAGCCTGATAAACCACTATCATGTTTCCACAGTTCAAAGAAAGGTAACAAGATGAAGAAAGCAGTCGGCCAAATGAAATCTGGTCTCCCAGGACCGGGTCAGGATAAGGACACAGTGATGGCTGTGCAGAAGGTGAGTACATGGCAGGTTAGTAACTGTATTAATTAAATTGAAAATCCCACTATACCGCAGAAACAAGTTCACACATGATATTTATTGTTATACTTTTGATTACGACAAACAAAGACTTGTTGATTAAACATTGAACAATTGAAACAGGAATACCCAGTGTCCAATTTCCTTGTCAACAAAGTTAACTTATAGTTTACATAAGTCCACTTACAGGTAGTTTGATGGGACAAGAGACATTTCATGAGTGCTGATAATGAGTATTGGGACGTATAGCTGTAGTATCTCAGTATTAGTGGTGTGGGGAGAGACACAAGTGAGATGCAGCAGTCCCAGATCATGACAGGGAGTGGGTGACATACCTGTAAAAGCATGGTGATAGTTGTATAGTGTGTCATAAATACAAGAAAATATAGCCTAAACAGAAAATGTGTTCTGTCTTACAGATCAGAAAGTTCATTAAAAGGTTACAGGAGCCCAAGCTGTTAACTCAGCTCACCAGTTTCATACAAACTACCAAAGCAACTTGCAACAGACCCTTTTTTCCTCTGGTTGCACGATAGAAACATACATGGTGAATCAAAGTAGGGGACTTAACCTGTGTAGCATGCGATATGCTCACTGTTTGTGTTGCTAGGCAACAGTCAAATCAGTCTGGTTGTTTTTGGTGGCGGAACCATATAACTGGTTATATATATATATAAAAAAACATCATAAGCTGTTTCTAATTTTCAAAAATGAATTTGTGTTTGTAGAACTGCTATTTAAAAGCAGTATCACACTCAACGGCGTGCTGTTGTTATCTGATATCTGCGACACTCGGCCTGTGGCCTTGTTTCCGACAACCGCATCACAGCTGTGCTGATATTCAGACCAACCGCAGTCCCTCTTGTGTGGATATTGTTTATGTAGCATCCACAATTTCAAAATCTTCCCACATGATGTGTTCTCCCTCGCTACCAACAAAGGTGTCCCAATAATTTGCTCTACTAGATTTGCAGAGGCAGTGAACTGAGCAACAGGACGATGTGTAGTTCTCACCTCTAACAGCTCTGCTCCACTGCGGCTGAAAGTAAACGGTTTTCCTGGAAAATCTATTGCTTAGTCCTGTCACAGGTCCATGGAGGTGTAGAGACATTTTTATCATGACATTGTAAAATTGATAAATATGTATTACATTGTGAATAAAACTCAGAAGTGATCTGATGGTTCCTGCAATGACTGATTTACAGGGTGCCCAATCAATGAGTGGAAGATCTAAATCTGGCATTTCCCGCAATACAAGCAAACTCTCCAGGTATGAGTTGAAAATGGTGCACAGTCATAATAAATGCTTTTCTTCATGTACACTAATCCCCTAAGTCCTCAACATACTCTCCTTTCGTTCTCATTTGTCCCTTTTGCAGCCCAGAAGAAGAAGATTTGAGAACTCAACATTGTAAACACTCATCTGTGCATAGGAAAGAGGATAAACGGGAAAATCAACGGATGTCATTGTGTGGCAGTGAGTTACAGCTGAATCGAGGGGGGATGGGGAAAAATCGGCGAGCCCTCTCCTTGCCTCTCTCCCCAATATCAGGGTTACGACACATGCCCTCGCACCCCTTAACACACTCCCCCGCTCCCACTCCAGAGGCACTACAACAGCACTACAACCAGAAAGATGTTGACACTGACAGCGCCAGTGATCTGTCAGACTCTGAGAGGCTGCCAGTGCTGCCTTCTCCTTGTACTCCCTGTACTCCTCCACACCTCAACCTGCGAGCTGAGGTCATCGACACTAATGACTTTCCCCCAGACTTCCCGGGACCCTGTGGCACTGTTGGCGATGAAGATGAGACTGACAAACCCAGCTACAGTTACCCAGACTTTCTGCCTCCTCCCTTCAACAGCTGGAGCCTGAGACAGCTGGCAGTGTTTCTTCATACAGAGGGCCGTGGTGCCCCCAGGCCCAAACCTGTAGGCCACTTGGAGAAGTATCTGGAGAGGCTGCTACAACTGGAGTGGCTCCAGATCCAGACAGTGCAGGCAGAGAGTAATCGCCCTGCAGGAAGTCGTCTGAGGCCACAGGCCTTCCCCTCTGCCACCACAGCTCACTCACCTAGGCCTCAAACAGCTCCACCGTCCCGTCTCAACTCCCCTAAAGGGTTACGGCACAGCCAGCGAGCCATCCCATTTGCACCTGTCAACAACCCCCCATCTCCTGCATCCACCCAGCACCCGCTTTCACGCTTTCCAGTTTGCCCTCACTGTAACATTCGCTACCCAATGTGCAACGGAAGCTGCTCTGCTTACGCCTACCAGCGGCACTCACGGCTAAGCCCATTGCTTGAGCGCAGAGCCAGGGCTGGGGCACCAACAAAGCGGAGCAGCAGCGAGACCCGCGCACCTTCAACTGATGGTAGAAACCCAGCAGGACAAGGTGGGGGTGGAGGAGCAGGAGGAGGAGGAGGAGCCCAGACCCCAGTTAGCCCTTCAGCTGGACGGAGCCACCTCAGGCACATGCAGGCCACTGGCAATGCTCGAAAGCAACCCCAGGAATCTGGGACTAACCCAAACTGTAGAGGTCAGGTCAGGAAAAGCCGCGTCAGAGCCAACTCTGAGACAGATGTCAAAAAGGAGCCTGGTGACGTTAAATCAGCCAGTGCAGATAAACGTGTTTTTGCTGCAAGTAAGAGAGAGGTCGTCACCTCTAAGAGAGTAGAAAAGGACTGGCAGACAACAGAAGGAGCAGGTCACGCCACTAAAACTTCCATGAAAAGAGCTGCTAAAGAGCCACAGTTGCTCACCAAAGCACCGCTTACCAGTAAACAGAATGGCAAAATGAAAAATGTGCATTTTGTTGCAAAGTAGCCCGTATAAATCTTCAGCACAGCGCTTTACCTTGTGGTTACTTGATACAGGAGCTTGAAACTATGCTTGCTTTCTATGTAATCTGTGTAATACTAACATCTACGTCTAAATCAGCCAGTGGTGTGCTGCCTTCAAAAGGTCAAAACTATCAGAGTTTGAGTAGCTAGAATAAAAATAACATATGACATAATACCAGAATTGAACCCAGATCATTTAATTTAAAATATACACTAATAATATGATTTAGCTGTGTTTTGACCAAAGGTTCGCGATAACCCTTAACTCTACTAAGATCCTTAAAACACAGCTTTCATGTTGCATTGCACTAATCTCTCAATGTACTACCAATGTTGACACAAGTGTAAAATAAGCATCTACTGCACTGTTGGACAGCTTTTGGCATTTAATCCATAGTGACATTTCACACAGGTCATCACATTTCATTCATCAAATAAGACCATACAGTTTTTGATGTAGGAATGTATTTGTATTTGATGCTCTTACTTGATGTTGCTTTTTATTTTTTATTTTTTTTGTGCCTCATGTTTTCAGATGTTTTTTTTTTTTTTTTCAGTTTTAGCATCTTTGGCTGAAAAGGAGGAGGTGCAATAAGTGGTATGTACTGCAGTAACGTAATTTGTTTATGATATTTTTGTACATTGGTTTTCCTTTTTTGTTACAAGGGCTTTTCCTGCTTGAGCAGCTTGAATTGTAGTCTTGAGAATGAACTGTATTTTGCATAGAGCTGAGCTCTTTATATCATTGAAGAAGATGGTGTAACGTTTGCTACGGATGTAAAAGCATATTTTTCCAAATTTTATATACCATAGTTCTATTTATGAAGAGTGTTGCAGTTGAATTTTATTCATCATGGTCATTATTATGTTTACATTGTCATGCACAGAAAGAAAAAAAGATTTTTAGTAATAGAACTGAATGTAATGTCATCTCTATTAATGCTGTAATTTTGGCCATTTGCAGGATTCATTAAAACTTAAATACATCATAAGTGATGAGCTATATCAACACTTGAAGTCTTTAGAACACTGTGTTTACATTGGAGTGTCTTCTGTGTTTGTGATTTACCATGTGAAAATGATTGATCAGAAAATGTCATCAGTGTAAATGGTGTCTTATTGAGATTGCCTCTCTACTTAATACTTATGTGCAGCATCGAAGCCATAGATAAAGGTCCAGGAGTGGCAATGTTATTATTGAAGTGTTCATTGTGGTGACACACACACACACGCAAAAAGATTGTGGTATGTATTTTCTCAATGTTGAATGCAAGTATTTGTAAGGCACAGAAATAAATGTTTTGAACACAAGGGGCATCATCTTTTGGCGTATTATTACTTGTCCAAAACATAACAATGCTCATGGTAATTAAAGGACTCATATCTTATTTCTCCAACTTAACCTAGTTCCCTGGTGTCCTAATAAACATGTCTGTGACATGCTTTGGTCAAAATACCATAAGGATGAAGCACCACAGCAGTTCAATCACCCTGACAAAACAGCCCTGTTCAGAACGTTTAGTAGTATCTTTTATAATAAAAAAAAACAAAACAAACAAAAAAGAAAACTGAAAGGACAGGAAATTACATCAGTCCCAGAGGCTACTGGGAGCCAACAGCAGTTGGCATTTGGAAATGTATCCACTGGAACCGATAAATCCTCCGATGCTTGAAGTTCACACTTTGCTGATTGATAGGACCTCCAGAGTCCCAAATATAAGGATTTAAAATATTAAAAAGTAGATTTTTCATAATATGGGATGTTTATATAAAACTAATTCAGTTGCTAATTTGTTTTTACCAGTATATGTTTCTTTGAACTCTGCTATTTTTTGTAAGTCAAATCATCACGCAGAACTCATTAAGTGTTACTGATGTTATACTATGTTGTGTTCAATGGTGCCTGTCTCCTCCAAAACATACACACCCAGAAGCCACCATGATGATATTTTCTACCTTAGTGGTAGGATGCAGACCTTTATGAATGTGACGATATCCTCTTCTGGCCTGGATATGGTTTTAGTAGCTGGCGAAGCTGCCTCTCTCTGTCATTCACACACCCTGCAACAAACAATCATTAATGGTAAAGACAACCCCGCATATCCACATGATTAAGTATAGTAATTGCATGCATTGTTGGCCAAGTGTGCTGCAGTTACCTAAGTGTGTGTTAGCTGTGAAACATGAACTCCCAAATGTTTCTAGGTTGGCATCCTCTCTATAGACGGGTCCATCATTCCACATGAGATCATAGCCGCCCACCCTTTTCTCCTTACCCGTCAACCTAATGAGGGGTAAAAAAAAAAACAGTTAATTTGAGCTCTCAGCAGCAGTGTGGCAGGAAAAGAAGATAACAGCAACTCATAGGTTTGCCTTTTGTATAGAATTGAATTTGTTTGGCAGAGATTTATATATTTTTTCTTTTTTTTTTTATGCCTGATGCACTTCCTGATACAACCGTCTCACTCATCCAGGCTCGAGACCAGCACACTGGATGTGGCCTCACATGGCTGGGGGCAGTTTTGAGTCTCCAATTAACCTAATCAATGGGGAGCAATGGAGGTTAAGTAACCCATTCCACCCATATTCTAAAGTTTGCTAAACGTATGATCCATAAATTATATTTCCTAATTTTGATACAACAAAGGTCACATACAATACATTATTTCTCCAAGTTAACCTAGTTCCCTGGTGTCCTAATAAACATGTCCGTGACATGCTTTGGTCAAAATACCATAAGGATGAAGCACCACAGCAGTTCAATCACCCTGTAAAAACAGCCCTGTTCAGAACACTCGGTTTAGTAGTATCTCTTTAGGTCCACCTTAAAAAAAAGTTAAACAAAACTAAAGGGACAGGAAATGACATCAGTCACAGAGGCTACTGGGAGCTAACAGCAGATAGCATTTGGAAAAGTGATCATTTGCAGGCTCTAGCAGGCACATTGCCGTCATATATAACATGTATTCACTGGACAGATAAATCCTCTTAGGCTGGAAGTTTGTGTAGAACTCTGTGCTGCACTGTGGAGCCAAGAATAGAACTTTTCGCGGGTTTCCGGTTTTCGGATACTGTTGCCCTCTCCAGCACTCTCACGTGTTTTACGGACAAAGCGGAGCTCCATGAGACAACAATTTAGCGCATTATGACGTCCCAAGGAGTGCGGAAGTCAACATTGCGTGTTTTATCTCCTGTACTTAGACTGAGGAGGACCACAAAAACACGAGTGAGTTATCTTTTTTCACACTTTGCCGACTCATAGGGCCTCCAGAGTCCCAAATATAAGGATTTAAATGATCAAAAAGTTGATTTTGCATAATATGTCCCCTTTAATGCAAAGCAACACATAATGTGATAAAAAAAAAACATATTTCTTGTTCCCTGAATAATAAAAAAGCTAAAACATGATGAGGCCTTTACCTTCCCTCCATATCAACAACATTCAAAGTGTCTTCCAGAAGTCTGCACTTCATCTCATAATCCTCTTGACCACTGGGAGTGTATGACGGAGAGGCATTCACCTCAATTAACCACCTGCAAAGAAGGAGGAGAGGATAATGACGACCTTCACCGAACATTTGCATAGCCTTTCGAACCAGATTTCCATGCATCATGAATGTGTAGTTACTTTTCCAAGAAGCGAAGCTCCTACCAGCTTAAAAACTTAGTGGTAGAAAAAGCAGCTCTGGCTTTTATCTTATCTTTGGGTATTGCAATTGTTCCTGACTGTAGTTATTTAAAATCAAAGGATTATAAAATGCACTCATTGTTTGCAGTCTTACACCCTGGACTCCATTATATTATGTTTATTTGTGTGCACAAATGCATTATATTTCCTTTCAAAACATTAACTTAATTTATCAGTTTATCAAGTGTTTTCCATGTTGTTAAAATACCCCAGTGTTTCAAAATTCAAACGTTGGAAATACTTCTTTGAAATAGGTCTTTGGAAGCCTTGTCCTATATGCACATTTGTAACTCTTCACAACATAACTACTAACATATATTACACTGTCTCATATGTGTCTAACTGATGTTTTATTTTTGTTGTTTTATGCACTTTCTGTCAGGAATGTAATGGACACTGCCTCCAAAAGCATTTGTGATCAAGCCCTGGCTCTTTTTACTCAACACTCGTATCACAAACACAGTTCTCATGACTCACATAGCCACTGTATGCACAGTGACCCACTTACATTACGTCATTTACCTAATACAAAGGTATATATATACATACATACATACATACATACATATATATATATATATATATATATTTTACACACTTACACACAATGTGTCTCATCTCTCGTGATGACACGTACTTTTGTCAGTTAACACATACAGAGTGAATGACACTATCCTTAGTATGTGTTATTATTTACAGGGGTGTGCAATTATTTACTGCACAACTGTCAGTTTTTTTTTCAAATATGCTGCTGAGTTATGTGCTTAGGTCATTTCAAGAATGTTATACTGGCAGATTTACTGCTTTGTTTTGACGTCTTCCGTGATGAGTCAAATGTGTTCCATGTTGGCTTGCCTGTGCCTGTGCATGCGCTTCTCTTCTCTCATTTGCGAACATGTGTTCAACAAGCGGCTGTGCTGACATGAGCTCAGTTTGTGCGCGTAAGAACTTACGGTTTGAGGTTTTCGTCCAGCAGAATGTCGTACCCGTAGAGCTCGAAGCAGTGTTTGTCATTTATCATGACCTTTTGTACACTCCGGAGACTGCGGACAAAGATGTTATCCATCTCTGTAAATAGAGTCTCGACCGCCTCTCTACCGTGTTTTGCGGTCAGGTATCTTCGAAGCTGCTGCATCTGCCATTTGCATCCCTGTTTAAACAATGTAGAAATAAATAACATCATATAAAGTGACAGACCAATAACAATCTAATGTTTTTTTTTCTTTGAATTAGACACCTTTTCAGGATCATAGTCGGGTGCTGTTTTTTGAACTGCCACATTGGTCAGATGCATATCTAAAAAAGAGACACTAAGGACATGGTGAGACATTTAAAGTTGGTTAAACCAGGCTTTTCAAATTTAAAGGTGCCATATGTAAGAATGTGGCCAAAAACAGTTACTACATTCAAATTCAAAATACCGAAGTCTTCGTTTTCTGACGTAACTGGCAACCTGTGATTGCTCGGCAGCTGAGACTCTACTGACTGCAATGATTGGTAGACGGCGGTAGGTGGCGCCACATGCCAAAACATGAGTTCAAAACATAAACATGATTTGCAGTCTGCAAAACATTTTTTTAAATGCAACTATTTTGGCTGTACTGTTGTTGTTGGTGAGTTCAGTTTGTTATATGATTATTATTCCTGAGTCTCTGTGACATATTAGGAGGATTTTATGGCCAGTTATTGTTACATAATGCGCCTTTAACTTCATATAGGTTTTTTTTATACTTTCAAATGAATGTTGACAATTAAACAAACAAAAAAGGATACATTTGTCATCAATACTGCTCAGGGAGAAGCGTGTGCTTGAGAAGCGGGCGAAGCCATCTCGATACAGCCAGGCCTTCAAAGGAGCATACTGAAGCACAAGCACACACACCGATCAATGAATGCAAAGAAAAATGTAAAAGTTTTTGCACAATACTGTGTTAAGAAGGTTCAGTACATACTGATGTGACCATAATATACACCCTCAGATCAAATTTCCTCCCTGTGGGGGTGAAAAAGCATACAAAAAAGTACTCAATTTGTTTTTGTTTTTTTAGGCCTAACAATATTTTGATGATTCTTCAAAATTGGATTTACAATAAAATGTGCAGTTCACTACCATTAATTAGGTATGGGTTCTCTATGTAGCGCTGTGCCACATAGCTTTCCACCTGAGCCGATTCCTTCTGTTCTTCTGAGCGGGCGCCATCCTGTGTGAGCACAGCATAGTCAGTCAGACTAAATGTGTGTGTGCCTGGTATTCCTTATGTTGTGGGGGACCTAAATATGTTTACACAGTCACATTATGGGGACCTTTCCTCCTTATAGGGACAAAAAGTCACCTTATATCAACATTTTAAGGTAGATACATGTTTTAAAGTTAGACGGATGTTAGGGTTAGGATTAGGCCAGTAGTATTTATGGTTTATGGTTGTGTGTGTGTGTGTGTTTGCATTACCTTCTTCCATTCCATAATATCTTTCAGTTTCCTGAACAGGAAAATGCCTTTCCCTTGAGATTTTGCTACCTAAATAAAAACGTACCACATTTATGCATTTCATTACCACGTAACTTGGGCCACCTAAATACTGAATCAAAGCAGATCGTCTAACCGGCTTCATGATCCACGTGCTGCCAGGACATCTTTTGAACTCCTCTACAAAGAGATGATACTCGCTGGGCAGTGCAAAGGTGCAGGGGAAAAAGTCACATCTGGACGCCTCCATGTGACCAATATCTCTGTCGATAATTTTCCTGAACCTTTTGAGGTTTTTCACCATGAGGTTTTTGCGAGTCAGCTATAACATTAACCAGAGGAACACAGAAAATGTTGAACTACGTCACTTATTTCAAATATACTTCAGTAAAGATATAGTGTTATTTTATGCGTGCTAGAGTGACGCTAACGTACCTCATAATGGTTGCGAAAGTGGTTTATCCTTACATGTTCATCCATGTACAAGTGATCATAATTCTCCCTGAGCCAGCCAACGTCACACCAATTGAAATCCCACTCTCCATCACTGTGGAGGACGAAAAGAAGAGCTAGAACACAGTCGATTCAACAAGGCTGCAGGTGTGACCAGTGTTGTAATGTAACAAAGTACAAATACTTCATACAATTCACATGTACTTTACTTTGTTATTTATATTTTCGAGCAACTTTTACTGTCATTCCACTACATTTCCTCTACCTATCTTTGTTACTCGTTACTACCAAATACAATCAGAAAAAGAAGAGTCTGTATTTATAGAGTGCTTTTCTAACTCTTGATGAGCTGCTTTACACTACAATTTCGCCATTCACGCACTTCAACATGGGGTTAAGTGTCTTGCTCAAGGACACATAATATGTCTGTCCCTGGCTCTGCTCGTCCATAAAATAGACGAGCAGCGCCAGGGATTTAACCCACAACCTTCCAGTTGAATGGAAAACTTGCCCAACCACTGAGCTATTTTATATCAGAAAATTACTTTTGATACTTACAGTACCGTAAATGTCATATACTTTAAGACTTTTACTTAAGTAATATTATAAAAAAAGTGACTTCAACTTTTACTTTTTAAGTGTCCCTTTTTGGTACTTTATACAAGAACTGGGTGTGACCATAATGAGCACCCGAGCAGCACGACGACACCAAACTCACTCTCTGACTTCGACCCATCCTGGTCTTTGGCGCAGGACATTCTGGATGGAATTGGGCAGGATACATTTGTAACGTACACAAGTCTTTCCCTCCCTGTGAAGACATCGGAACATAATCAATGTAAGGCATACTTGTGAGGAACAGACAATTTACAGTAAGGCTACACTCACCGCTCTTCATTTTTGCAGCAGTCACTTGAGCCTTTGTATCCAGATGTCTGCAGAGGTAGAGAGAACAAGATTTCAATCCCAATGGTTTAGTCTGACAACTTATTTGCACTTCACAGCTGCTCTGTAAACTACTCATCAGTCAGCTGCTCCTCTGGCTCTGGCCTAGCACTAGTTTCTACCTCTCATGGATAGTGTTAAAGCACCCAAATGAAAACCTGAAACTAGTTGCGTGCACATAATGTAGCATCTACAGCAATATATGCATCAAACAAATGTATCTAAAATGAGTGCCTTTCTGGTGGAGAAAAGTGCCCTCCAACAGTGTTTCTCAACCCTGGTCCTAGGACCACACTGCCCTGCATGTTTTAGATGTTTCCCTGCTCCAACACACCTGATTCAAATGCTCAGCTCACCATCAAGCACTGCACTGAATCTGGTGTGTTGGAGCAAGGAAACTTCTAAATCATGCAGGACAGTGGGTACCCAGTACCAGGATTGAGAAATCCCGCCCAATAAGATGACCTTGCAACACCTTCCAATCAAAAAGGGCTCACACAGTCTTATTTTTTAAGGAAAAGCACTTTTTTTCAGTGAATATAACACTAAATGAATCAGAACTACACTCTATGCATTGATAATGTGGTAAACGACTATTCTAGCTGCAAACGTCTGATTTTTAATGGAATATGTACATAGGTGTATAGAGGCCCATTTCCAGCAACCATCTCTCCAGGGTTCTAATGGTACGTTGTGTTTGCTAATCGCGTTATAAGGCTATTGGATGATTAGAAAACCCTTGAAAACCCTTGTGCAATTATGTTAGCACGGCTGAAAACAGTTTAGCTGGTTCTTTGATGAAAGCAAAGATTGAAGGGTAAAATTATTATTTTGAATAAAAATCATTATTTCTAATCCTGTCAATGTCTTGACTATATTTTATATCCATTTCACAACTCTTTATTAATAAAGTGTGACTTTTAATGGAAAACACAATAAATTGTATAGGTGACCCCAAACTTTTGACCGGTAGATTTCCCAGAGAGTGTCCTTAGAGGAAATGATATCCCGTGCTGTATAGAAAATGCCCATCTTGATGACAGAAAGTGATGCTGTGCTGTAAAGAATGTGGGAAATTATATACAAGTGGCGACTGCCCCACAGTAGGTGCCCTTTTAATTTTTGCCCCTGCCCTTCAAAATGTGTCTGCACGCCACTGCCTAAAACATATTGCCTGTAAACCCCACAAAGAGAGCTCTTTTCTATTCATAATCAAGACCACAACAAGCCCTTTTGTTATTTTCTCTCTCTCCCCACTCTGGCTCCTCATCCTTCACATTTATTTCCCCCCTGATATTTTTGCTTTCCAATTTTCATTTTTTTGTTCATTTCTTATAATTTCTCGTATTGTGCAGTAAAAAGTAAAACAAACTAAAATAAATATAACCTGGTTAACCGGAAAAAACTCTCATGTAAACTTGAAAATCCCACACATCACACATGTACCTTATTCTTTGACACCGATGCACACATCGTGGAAAAAGTAGCAGGAAACGGTGACTTCTATGTGTAAGTGTTCGTGGTCAGCGACGGCATGCTGGACGGGACTGGACGACACAGTGTTTCGTTTGACTCCAACCGTTCCCATGGAAACCGCACAAGCGCTTTCTCAGAGAGAGTTTGTCCTGTTGTTGTTTCCGTAGCGAAGCTCTCGACCACTTCGTGTACCTACAGTTCAAGCTTGAACGCTGTTCCATGAACTCAGCAAACGCTCACAGCACATGTGAATTATCAGTTAATTAAAAAATAAATACAAATAAATAAATAAAATAAATAAATAAATAAATAAATAAATAATGATAATGATAATAAAATAATACAAATAAACAAACAAAAAGACGTTTCAGCGTTTCATTTTGCTTTCACTGTGTGATTTAACTAACGACTGTTAAATTCATCATCAACCCTTAACTTTACAATAAATCACCACAGTGTGGCGCCAAAACCTTTTAGCAGAATATCACCTTCAGGAACGGTATTATTGCATTCAGCATTCACAGTCAACCTTTCAAATTATTCACGACAGACATGTTCTATAATAACATATCTATATGCGAAAGTAAAGTACATTTATAGGGCCCAAACTTGCAAAACTAAAGATATTCATTTACTTCTGGGATTGTTTATTCTATTTCTATCTCATGTAATGCTTTAATATGACATGAGTAAATTAAATGATTAGAATTATAGCAAAAATAAATCAGTTTTCAAAAGTGATCCACCAACAAAGGAATACATACGCATTATATTCCCAACATTTCAAATGCATCTCGCTCTATTGTTTTGTATGACTTTAAATGACAAAATATGCCCAAGGGATAAATGGAACAGTGATTGCAACCCAGTGATTTACCATGACAAGAAGATTATGAAAAGAACAGTCTGAAGTGGAGAGAGATGGATCATGCGTCAAGTCAAGTCAAGTCAAGCAGACCTTTTCTTTTTTCTTCTTCTTTTTTTTTTATCCCTAGAGGGAATTGGTTGTGCAGCATCAAAAACACACGAAGCAATTCAATTCAATAATATGATACAATAGAAGGTTGAAAAGGCAAAAAGTATGGATCGTAAGTACTTTATAACAACTATAAAGTTTTATCATGCGGAGTTAATATTACCCGCTGCAGTTTAGCTCTGAAGCGGTTGAGGATATAATAGAGTCTGTTAGTTTTGGCTCATTGTGCATTTATGAAGTGTGAACCTGGAAGAAAAGTTAGAAAATCAGGGCACAAGGGCTCGGTAATGTGTTTTTGACAGCTGGACTAATAACATAACAAGAATCACACTAATAGCACAATAACAGCTCACGCCATACATTTTTCATTCAAAAAAAACATTTGCATTTATTGTTTTATAATCTTTGTTGACATTACTGTGCAAGGAGCAATCAGATTCCTGTGAAAAGTTATACAAATGTAGATCACCGTTTTCTCTGCATACAATAGACTTTGACATAAATAATTACAACAGGCTAGAATTAGTTGGACTTAAGTGAATATACGTATGTGTCAATGAACTGGCCAGCTTCCAACCCCGTGACTAGTAAAAGTACAGGCCTCTTTGCAGTCTGTGATAAAGTTGCTCAGCTCAGCTCAGCAGACCCAAAGCCCTGTCTCAGAACAATAAAGCAGGCAGATAAGTAATACAATCATTACAAACACAACATGTAGTTTGAAAAACTGATTTGCTACCTTGTTATTTTTTATTTTAAATTATCACAGCGATGACAAACAAAACAAACAAAATCTTCTTCTTGATACATTTCCAAAACAGCATTCAAATTCAATGAACTGCTTGGGCAAGCCTCAGACTGAAAAAAACTAATATCCTAGTGTCTATTTTTTTTTACTCCAGAGGAAATGTACCTAGTTTCCAGAAAGGTGTCAATAAATACTCCCAACCTGTTGAGATCAGCCAAAGCTATCAGATGTGTCTAATATTAGCTTAAGAATGAATATAATTACCGAAACACGTCAAAGCATGCTGATAAATGGAGGAGTTATACATATAGAGGTGGGTTCATATTTGGATTACGCTCCTATTGCAATACATCTGCTCCAGGAACACCGTGCCCTCAATTTGCCTGTGTCCCCATAAGTAGCTCTCTACCTGTTTGTGTGTGTGTGTGTAGGTCAATCACGTTTCAGTACTGCAGCCACTAAGTCACTGGTATCAGAGTCTAAGATCTGTCAGAACGGACATGGACACGGATGGTGATGAGATGGCAGCCGATGGCTCTGCTCTGACTCAAGCACGCACCACACCTGCAGGCAATCATAAGAACATTCTTACATGGCTATATTTCTCATTGTTCACGGAGGAACTACAGACTCTCATTTGTATGTAACGTAGAACAATAATCATATTCTCCTGCACATGAAAACTGAGGCCTATGCCAGTATTTTTAGCTTCCATTTTGTAGTTGCAGTTTTTTTAGTTGCAACCACATCATTACCAGCATCTTGGGCTGGCATTTGTTTTCGTCTCACACATTTAAAATTTTTAACTGTCCCATTCAAATTGTGTGTCGTGAGTGTGTGTGTGTGAGAGAGAGAGTTTTGCCTCAAGTTAAACACATAAACTGAAATTGAGGCAACGGAATCTAGGTCAAATATTTGTGTGTCCGAAAGTTGCTCGTACCATTAACACCAAGGTGCTCTCAGACTGCAGCTGTGTGTTTATGTGTCGAAAACACTGCCATATAGGTGCTAGGTAGAAGTATGAATATCAATGTTACATTTCACATGAACTGAAATCCACTTGTAATTCATAGTCATTACTAATTGTTAAGAAGACTCACAATGTGAAGCTGACTTTACTTATTATTATCATCATAATAATAATACCTGCATAGATGTCACTATTGTACATGAACGTGAAAAGTGTCTATACCTGCCTCATTGTGCTCCAGGTAAGAACACAGCTCAACCAGTATGAAGTACTGGGAAAATAATAAAACACACCGCATCTCTATGCAGACCATCATTGGAGGAAAATTAAATAAAACTGTCATTATGAGTGAAATACTGCCAGTTGTGTGGTTGTCCGTCAATCCTAAACCAAACGGTATATTCCCCATCAGCAGCAACGACAAGAGCAGGAAATCTGGGTTGCATCAGCTGTTTACCAGGAAAAGGAGGTTTGACTCCTGACTGACTTAAACGTGATCGTCCTCACGTGGGAATGGCGGTGGTGGAAAGTTCAGCTGTGAGCAATACGAGGCTCTCTTCCATACGTGAAAATAAAATGTTGCAGAGTCAAGTTATGCAAGGAAAGAAAGTATGGAGCTATGACTCATTCAGACTTAGCGCATTGACGTATACATGAGGAAGCTGGCACAGTTTGAGATGGAATTAGCTTTTGTCACACATTAGATGCCCAGCAGATCGCTAGTTTATATACTTCACTACAGCGAATATACCAGTAGTACTGTCAGGATTTAGACTGTATCTAATGAACGACCAGGGGAAACAGTCATGGTCACATTTGTATTTATCTACTGTATGTGTATATCAACACTGTATATCAACAGACATACAGTGTACACATCGGCAGCCTCAGAGATGTGCCATCTGTTTATTGTTTCTCCGGTCCCTACTTCAGTAGCTCAGCAGCACTTCAGGGGTAATGAGACTGCAACTCCTCAGACTTTGCATGTCCACAATGTTTGCTAGTAAAGTGTAAGGAGGAGGCCAAGAAAAACAGGTTAAAGTGGCAACAAGAATCCTTGTGGAATTCATAACCTCACCGTTATGTTTTACCAGTTCAGCTGAAAACACCTTAAAGGGGAAATAAGTAGTTTATAGTGCCATCTAGAGGAGAGGCTGAAATTTACAACAAAGACCTGCTGCTCTGCTCACCCCCTCTCTTCCCTGAGCGCTACGGTATCCGCAGCTGGTCAGATGTCGTCCTCGTTGTCTTTCTCCGTGTCAGCAGATGAGGTTCGTGAGGCGAGGGAGAGGGCGAGCTACCGCGGCCGTAGCAGACGAAGCGGAGAGAGAGGAGGCGGGACTTCCGCAACAAGTAAAGAGACGCTTGTTCTCTCGCGTTTGTCCTTACAGGCTCCGGTAGAAACATGGCGTCTCGCTGCTAACGGTGGCTATGCAACCACGGTCCGCAGTCATGTTATTTAACATGACTTTTTGAAACACTACGAAAATGAAACAAAAACTATTATACAGCGACTAGACAATGCAGGAGCACATAATATGTATAAAAAAAGTGGATTTTGGGTTATATAAACCCATAAATACTACATATTGTACCTTTAAAATGAGGATCCCTCTACTGAACAAGGGCAGTCAAAAATATACAAGCAGACAGGCAGATGTGAGCATATACAGTAGTAAACGTATAGTTACACTGGGGTAAAGCAATGCTACGACCAGGCCTAGCAGAAAAACCTGTTCGTGACAAGAAGAGACTCACTCTTCCCAACTCCTAAGAAACCAGCAGCAACACATCAAACAAACCATTTTAAAGGTTTATTCAAACCAAGCACAAAATGTCTGCTGGCAGTGAGAGGTGTGAGGAAGTCCACTGCAGCTGGGATGTTCAGGGTCTCTTGTTCTGATTCCTCCTGTGCAGGACCAATCAGCAGGCAAGCAGTCACGACCCTGGGGTTGTAGCACCTCCACCCATAAAAAAAGGAGAACATTTCTCCCCTAAAGAAATGTTTGATTACAAAAATGCTTAAGTTGCATCTCCAAACTATAACATATCGAAGATCTGAACTGCAGAATCCACACCATTAGCTACATGAGTGGGTGCCACGTCCACAAGGTAACGAAACGGCTACCACCATGAGGTAAAAAAATCAGAAGGCAAATTAAAGTTTGTTGCTTCCTCACAACAGCAACACAAATGTCCCGCACAAAGTGGAGTGTAACAGCCACAATACTAACGGGTCAAACCAAAGTCACAAAACCCAAAAGTGAAAAAAACCACAGCACAAAATGGACACTGGTCCTTGACTGGAAGGTCAACACACACAGAAGGACAACACACAAAGATCCACTGATCTGTGCAGAGACAAATCAATCACACACAATAAATACAACAGTAACACACAAGTGACCAACACACAAAGTGGACTGCATCAACCTTTACAAAAATGGTCACTGTAGTCAACCACTGACCACACACTAACGTTGCCAACTTAAACTTAAGCTGCAACTAAAAAGTGACCCAAAGAACATGGAGCGCAGTTATCACAAAACAAAGGTCACGAACCACAAGTTGCTGTAAACTAAGTATTAATTGTGACCTAAAATGCAATAACTGAGGAAAGAGACACCCAACATATCGGGACAAAGCTAAGCCTAGCTAGTCTTCAATGTCTTGCCGAGCTCGAGGCGACTTTAAACGCTGAACTCAGTGCATCACTGAAGACCAGGCTTAGTCAACAGCAACACTCTGAAGCGTGCCCCCACTCAGGATTACCACCGAAAATAAGAAAAAGGCAAAATAAACAAAGTGGCAAGGTTGTGACACCTGCCCCGAAGGCTCACACTAACAACACTAACACAGTTAAATAAAAGCCACTGAACGTACACATTTAATTCACCTGATGGACGCTCAGATCTGGACCTCCGGACGAGCCCCCAATTGTTACGACCAGGCCCTCGGGGATAAACCTGATCGCAACAAGAATAAAGGGACTCCCTCTTCCCAACTCCTAAGAAACCAGCAGCAACACATCAAACAAACCATTTTAAAGGTTTATCCAAACCAAGCACAAACTGTCTGCTGGCAGTGAGAGGTGTGAGGAAGTCCACTGCAGCTGGGATGTTCAGGCCTCTTATTCGGATTCCTCCTGTGCAGGACCAATCAGCTCCCAGGATCCACCGAGGCTCATACACGCCATGTCATTCACTCAAATACGCACACCTGCAACTCATCTCACACTCACATGCAGACACACACACACACAAGGCAAAAACCCTGGGGTCGTAACAAACAGGAAGAGTAAAATATTCAGTGGAATTGGGTCCACAATGCTTAAATGTTTCATAATGCAACAACAAATGTCAGATATTTATACCCTACATCAATTTTGTTTCCTTACTCAGCTCAAAGGAAATTGTTCATTCACAGTTCTGTGGCCTGCTGCTGCCTAACCATTAACATAATGATCTCAAACCAGACCAGGTTGCTAGAGATCCTTCACAAACAGACCTATGATAGCGAAACATGCAGGTATCTTGTTGCATTTCTGCAAACTTCCTGATATTGCATTCTGCCTCCAGAACCAGACCTGGTCGGGAGGCATAAAACAAAAAAAAGAAGAGTTCTCTGGGCTACTGGCTGCCTTTGCAGGAAAGCACTTTGTTACCTAGAGAAGGAAAATGAAAACATTATTGAAGACGTTGGCCCATCATGGAAAACATAAATAAAAAAAAAGAATGTCTGAGAGTTCCAATTAATATTCTCGCGTGCACACGGGAGAGAAACGTCATCCCTTAGTTAAACATTTACATTGGAGTGGATACATTTATTCAGTTCAGTGAATCAATCCGATGTGGAAGTGACAGAAAGATTCACGTTAATGCTCAAGGAATGTTCCTAGCGAAGGGTGTTTGAAAAATAACGATCACCACAGAAAGTAAGAGTTAGAACTGTCACAAACAATTAAACTTAACCTCCATCAAACTTCCAAAGGTGTTGCCATAATGTCTGTGCTTACTTCATGAAGCAGCTCTACCCAACAGTGGTTTAATGGGGGAATTACAGTTAATTACATTAAATTCAGTGAGATTTCATTTGACTGATCCCTCTCACTTTTCAAAGCACTTAAAATATACATTTCAGTATTAAATGTTCATGCAGTGCAAGAGTTAAATGCCAGAAGCAGGGCAGGGTGTTTGGATCATACTGGAAAACTGACTTTTTTTTTTGTATATCAATCACTGACTGTTTGATGTCTGATGTGCATTTTTCAAATATCCAGACTTGAACTACAAGCATCATGTTTTCACTTGTTTTGGGACCTTTTAATTTCACCGCTATCTGCAATGTTGCATTACTGCCACTGTCTTCTTTTTCCTTTAGTTAATTGTCTTCCTGTAAAAACACCATGGCTGATTTGGCTGCTTCTTAAGGGTCATTGTCCTGCTGTATGAGCTGGTTTTTTCCCCACCCACATATTTTCCATTACAGTGAAATATGTTTATCTCTTGAAGCTAGTTTCAAAAACAGCATGTGCAAAGTGTTACATGCTCTTTTTATTCTCCTCCCAGAGAGTGGTCTTGATCCGCGCGTGTGTGCGACAGATGGACTGATTCAATCATCCACGAGGCTTGTTATCTAAAGCCTAGGTCATTTACAACTTCTGTGCAATAAGAGTTAAGTTAACGTTTCAGAATTTGAATTTTCGTGTCGATACACAACAGAACAGATTCAGAATCAGTAAGATGGTGCCAGTTCGCTGTACGAGCTGTTTTGTAGGTTCAAACATAGCAGGTTTTTAAAGAGATTGACACACGATTAATGAGATATGAGACAATCCTGGTATCAAAATTCAATTTGGTGATTATGTTATTAATAAACGACAAAGATTTTAATACATTTCCACCCAAAAAAATACACTGTAATTCTAAAAACCTGGGTGTCAAATTGTGAATGCACCACAGGCAAACAGAGGACGTCTTAGCTTTGTGATGTCACAATGAAACAAGTCGAGACCCACTGTCAATCATGTTCTTTCCATACACTTGCTTCAGAGTTCCACTGAATACCATTCAAAAACGATGGCAGCTCCTCATGTCCCCCAGTGAATTTTTCAGATTCCGTAGACAAACTCATTCGCCCACACCTGGTAAGCTTTGCTTATACTAAGAATAGTAGCAGTGGCCCGGGCATCTCCCTTTGTTTGCCTTGTCATTGCATCATGTGAGGCAAAAAATACTGTTATTAGTGGCACTTTAAAGAAAGAACACTCATCTTTGTCTTGTCTGTGATTATTTCCAGAACAATTCTTACAATGAAAGGCCTTTTCTTATCATAGACTTATGCTTATATAAGATGAGCACGTTTGTTGAATTTGTTTTTCTTCTGTCCCCCTGCTGGCAGCCACCTGCAACTGTTAACTACAGTGGCCTGGAAGTGCAAACCATTATTGACCTCCGCCAAGGCGGTATATGTTTTTGCCGGAGTTTATTTGTTTGTCTGTCTATTAGCAACATAACTCGAAAAGCTACAGACGGATTTGGATGAAATTTTCAGGAAATGTCCGCAATGGGACCAGGAACAAGTGATTACATTTTGGGCGTGATCCATTTGGGGGACCTTGGTGGAGGTCTGCGCTCTCCGAGTGCTTTTCTAGTTACATGTATGTGAACACTTTTACGCAGTTTGAGACACATGTATGTTGAAAACAAATCAACAAAAAGTGAAACACTTATTTTACAAATCCCAAAAACAAAGCCACAGTCTTTAAGGTAAAGGGAACAAATGCTGCAAGTGACCCAGAATGTGTCTTCTAAAAGTATTTGGTGTTTTGTTGAATACAAATTTGTTTCAACTTGTTTTAGGAAATATTTTTGGTTTGCAGTTCCAGGCCACAATAGTTATTAAATAAAACACTGAACTATCCTTTAACCGTCGGAAAGATGTTGAAAATGTCCAGATCACGTTTTTTTTAACCAATATATTATGCTTTTAGCACACCCACACCCACACACACACACACACACAAGAGAGGAGAAAGAGAGAGAGAGGGAGAGAAGAGAGGGGCTTAGGTGGACACGGTGGGCGTATACCTGCTGTTCTCCAAAGGTCTGCATCCCATCGATTGTGTTCTCTCAGATCGCAAAGTGACTTGAAGCAGGAGGATACTCCTCTGTGTTCGCTCCAGTGATAACCTTTACCCTGCGCCTTTGGCTCGGAGAACACTTGCTTTTTAAGGAAACTGTAGTTTCCCATCACTCCAATGTGCAACCTACAGGTAGGATTAATGAGAAGAAAACTTCAGTATTGAAGGAACAAGCATGATAAACCTCCTCAAACTCTTTATCTGACGTCTGGACCTTTATGGGATGAGCCGCGCATGGATCTATACTGAAGTCATTGGATTTTCACTGGATGCAGGTGGGAGATTAATTTGACAAATGCGCTAACATCCTCATCAGGAAATGATTATTTTTGGGATTATCTGACATGGCAAGGATACCATCCATCCTCGCGAAAATCATGCTTTTCAGAGTATTGACTTTAATCCTCTTGCAAGGTACGTTTCCAAGCGACAAGAAACTTTTACAATCCATCATGTACTTACTTTTCTTATTCATATGTTGTCTTTATTTATTTATTTACGTTTGTTTCCCCCCCTTTTAACACACTTCTGTTACAACACAAGGCGTGTTGACGTCTGATGATACAGTGGTTAGATCAGACGCCAGCTCTGGAGGTCTGCCACACTCGAGCGGGCTGTTTGGCTCCAGGGAACCCGCGCGTCTGAAGCTGTCTGCGGCTGCGGAGACGAAGTCCAGACCCAAGCGCTGCACCTGTTATTCCTACAAGGATAAAGAGTGCGTCTACTACTGCCATCTGGATATCATCTGGATCAACACTCCCGAGTAAGACTCACTTATTTCAGTCCTGTGAAGACAGCTTGTTTAATCTCCCGCTAATCCACTGTGAGGTACACTTTGTGCAAAATATCTCCTGCGCCTTTGTCAGCGGCGGATGAAGAGCGGTGGTAATTAAGACGATTTGTGCACCAGATTGACATGAGTTATTTTTGCAAGTCAAAGGGAAGCACTTAGGCCAAATTTCTCGCATGTCGAGCTCGGTAGCTTCTGCCCTGAGGCCCAGACGCATGGTTCAAGTGATGACAAGCCCATGCGCTAAGGCACTCCCATCAGGTAACATCAGAGAGGGGTCGCTTTTTAACGCAAAAGAGAGAAAATATTGTGCTTTGTCACATAATATTGGCCACCCCTAGTGCCACAGCATAAAGTAGGATTATCTTGTGTACAGGGCTGGTCCCAATATTCCCATGGCCCTATATAAGATTGGTTTCTGTGGCCCCAAAACACTTCCAGTGATTTGTTCCAATTCTAAAGTTTGACCAACACAAAATGAAACTGATCTGTTCACTCCTTAGTTGCATATAGTTCTTTTGCCAGATGTCAGCCCTGCATATCCTTATCATCTAATTACCGATTCCTAAAGTAAACATTTTTTTTGCTTCTGTGTCTGTTGTAGGCCTCTCACAAATTCCTGGCACATTTGAGTGACTGTAAAAAAGACATGCCTGAGTGACAGCCTTGTAGTAATCCCTTTATTATAATGGCTCCAATTATCTTTTACATTACAAAAGATAATTGTAATTAAAATGCTGCATTGAAAGTGGAAGAACTGAGATCGGAAACACTACAAGTAACACAAATAAAAGAAGAAGAATACATCAGTTCTTCTTTTTCCTTAATCTATTTTAATCTGTCGTCAAAGTATGATTTTGTAACGTTCAACTGATGACCTAGATGCAGGACACCAAACAACATAAGGAGGAAGCAAAACATCTGTTTAAGTCCATACACAGACAATCAAAATCGCTCAGGCTGTAGACATGGTATATAAAAACAAAGCAGGTCACTTATTGTCTATACAACAAACTGGCAGAATGTGACAGGAGAGCAGTTGCTAAATAATGAGCTGAGTTAATTGTACACAGCTGAAAGAAATGCGTCAAACTATTTTATTCAGACATATTAAACACAAGCATTTTGAGAAATGTACGAATACAGTCACACAGGTAAATAATAAACATGCAAATTGATAGTTAGTTAGTTAGTAATAAAAGTGGCAGGAAACCACAGGAAGTGAAGTCATTTGAAAATACTGAGTTACTAAAAATAATAGGAAATAATCATAATTGGTAACAAAACGTGATTTTACTGACAGATATTACAGGATTAGATTAAATGTCTTTTTTATCCAGATCCAGTCCAGGATCCTGAACTTTTCATTCATTAGATTAAAAACGTGAGCGATCATAGACACAACAAACTCAGTCACCGATTTTCAATGTTTTAATCCTGAGAAAGCACAGATTAGAGGCAGAACCACACGTTTGGGGGGGATTTCGGGGAGGAGATTCCACGAATGTGGTATCTCACAGAAACTTGCGCGATTTAACGTGACTTCCGAATATAAACAGACATGGACTCGCGGACTGTCAGTTAACAGCTAGTTGTGTGTGCGCGATGTTTTGTGCTGAGAACTGTGTATGAAGTCGTGGCTGAGAATCAACATGGCTTGTACAAGTTATGGTTCTAAATTAAAGTATGCAACAGCTGTTTCCCGCTCAACTCGCTCTCATGGGTTATTGGGTTCTGCTCACGGCCCCAATCGCTGTTCAGTCAGTTGTAAATATCATTTTTTTTTATATTTAGGGTTCAAGCACGACTGTGCAAGAACCATCTTTGAAACTGAAGGAATTCTTCTTCTTATTATTATTTCTGAAGTGTATTTCTGAAGTGAATTTCTATGTTTTTGAGGCCTTTCCCATGCCACAAATTTTTGCAACCGCATCAAACCTGGTGAACGATTGTGTGTGAAAGTCGTTCGGGGAAAAAACTTTGAAAATTGGAAGTGGGAGGGGTAATAAACTGCTCCGCCACACAAAAGAGGTTGGCCAGAACATCAGCTTTAACGTACATGCACGAAACTTGGTAGATGCGTTCATCAGGTCAGGACGGTCAAAAAATGCAGTACAGACCTATGCTCTAAAACGAACAGGGAAGCCGCCATCTTGGATTGCACGTTCACTAATTAGCGATTTTGGCGAATTTGCACCAATGCTACAAAATCTATCGAGTCCTACAGTTTTTGAGCGATCACCTTGGTGAGGTCGCTGTGGACCAGTTGAGGATAATTAATAATTTTGTATCGGGAAGACTTTGATTCGTCCGATGACGTTAACATCACATCTGTTAACCCTTCCCACTACAGGATAATTTGCCCAGATTATTTGTTCAGATCAGTGGAAAATCAAAATCTGGCCAAAAACTTCTAATGTGAGACAGGGTTAATGCTGACATACTGTATATGGTCGTACATTGAGGATGGCGACAAAATTTACATTTATTATTGATAGTTGAGGTAATTTAGCAGATTGGCTCAGGGTGAATCCGCACATTTATGTTGGGATCATCGAAAATCAGGAAGCCAGTTTTGGCCTGAGATGCTGAGTGGTGATAAAAAACCTTAAAAAGTGAACTTAATGAGATGGCATGACAATAGGCGCTCATATAAAGTATGTTTTGCATGTCCTAACATAGTGCACATTAGTAGCTATAATTTAAACTGTGATTTCTGTGAACACCTCCTTGTGCTGAGGAATGGTGCTTTGTTTTACCACCTTGAAACTGCACATTAAAACGTCTGGCAAGACAGTGGAGAAGAATTTTTTCCTCCTCTGTCTTCTTTTGCCAAGACTGCTGCTGGCATTTTAGGTAAAGTGTTAAATTTATTTATGCTCAGCAAGTTTGGACAAATTGACATAGTTCATAGACAACACTGATATAAATGCGTGTGTTGACATTGGGTTGAGCACTGCACCATAGAAAAAGGGAGATTAACTTAGAAAGAATGAGTAATGTGGTTCCTCATGATCTAATTTTGTAAAGTATACACAAGGCCATATCTTCCTTTCATTATTAAACACATTTAATACTCCACAATACTGTGGTCCCACGAAGTTTTATTGGCTTCATTCCCGGTGTGGTTCCTTGTAAATGGGTGATACGGAGGATTTTTGACACGAAAACTACTGATATTGATATCACAGCCTTGAGCATACATTGATATTCATCTGATTTGGTTCTATTACAAAAAAAATGACGCTCTATTTTATCTTAAAATAAATCCACACAGCTCGCATGATCAATGCCCTTTTACCGATATCCGATCCAGTGATTATCATCTCGGGAGATAATGAATAGTAACAGCTGTTTATTTACTAATTTATCACATGGACAGAGATGTTGCCATTTGTAAACGTCATTGTTTTGCCACTTGTGTATTTGCCGCTCTGGAATTACAGTCTTGTCCCTTTTAGCAACTCTGCACACATTTGATTCTGTGTTGTTAGCAGCAAAAGAACATGTCCCCATACTGCTTTATAACTATTGTACTGAAAAACAAGCTGGAACGAAGGCGTGGTTGTGATTCCTTTCTCTGTCGTGTATTTTCCATTTTAGCACAATTCAAATTAAAGTGATTTCACTCCACTTAAAGGCAAGGACCTGTCAGATAACGTCGTCAGTTGTGAACACAGTGGCCGCTTCACACTGAACATGCTTATATTAGTTTCGCTCTTTCCTCTTTGTACTTCGTTTATACATCTCTAAAAGCCACAAAGAACGTTGGGGAGGTCACTTGACTGAAAGCAAATGTGTTGTCTGTAACTGAATGTAAAACACGAGGACATTCTCTTAAAAACCTAATGATTGAACAGCTAAATGGGTTCTCATAATAATAATAGTGTAGACTTTACTTACGAAAAGAAAAAAATAATAATAAAAAGGCTAGGATTTTGCAGGAGAGAGAAGCTGAGCCTTACATACTGTTTCTGTCTTAGGCCTTTCATTTGGGACCAATAGCTGGTTTGTAGATAGAGCAGGGACGTAATTAAAGTTAAAATAGCATAAAGTAGAACATATAAGTCCATATAACCATAGTGTGGCAAGATATTGTGTAAAATGTGTCATATATTGTAGTTCTTGTAATATTGGTATTTTGGATAATATTTGTTGTCTCTGTTTATTCTCTGTGTCCAAGAGGAAACGATTTAAGTGCTACTGTTTGCTTTAACTTCTCAGACGCACTGTGCCCTACGGAATGTCGAGCTACCCGGGCCCGCAGCGAACCAGGCGCGCACTCATCAGGCAGCAAACCGAGCGCGAGGGGGCAAAGACTCATCGATGCATGTGTGTGCACGACGCGGACTCCAAGTGCCATGATTTCTGTCTGTCGAGGTGAGTCTGATTATTTCTATCTATAAAAGGGACATTCCAGACGCAGTCTGTAATATAAGAAAGCTGTGAATGAAGCAGATATGACATTGATTCATTGGTTAATGGTGTAATTGTGTTTGCTGAGTATTATCTTCTATTCATTTAAACTTTGATGTTGATGTGTAAATACTCAAATATCAAAACAAATCCTTTTTTTTTTCGTTGTTTCAGTCGTAAGAGCCAAACCATCGGATGTGTTGTATAAACTGGAGAGAAACAATTTGGTTGACACTACATTTAAGTTGATAAAACATGAAGCCAAGGGCATCTCTTCACTTCTCTGACCACTCATCAATGATTCATTATTATTATAAAATGATTAAAAGTAGGAACTGCTGTTTTTGGAGCCAAGCCCACACTAAGAAAAAATATATCAACCTCTGCTGATTATTTTCACAGTGTTTTTCACATTAGGGAAAAATTGCTGTCGTAAATTACCGGAATATGCTCGTAATGTGACTAATATAATGTAAAATTCTCTTTTCAAAGCGGCCTGAAGACAGTGCCGCCCAGGAGTCTCTACAGAGATGCTGGCCCTGGATGACAGTTTGATGACTCTGCTCTAAGACTTGAGGCAAAGGACCCTTCACTTCAGCCCTGGCCCTTCACTCACTGTTTGACACTGTTGCCGCAACAGCTTCTCTCACAGTTCAGGAAAAAGACTTTGGAGCATGTTTCATCACGACCATTGGGTTTCAAAAAACTCCTCAGTATATTAAGTCAAGATCCCTGGAGGCGAATCCTATCTCTGTTCCCTATCTGCTTCATAATACAATAACCAACAACTTTTCTCTTGTCTAATTTAATTAGCCAAATCCTTTCTATTCATACTCGACAAAAAGAGTTTTATGGACTACATTTGACTCGTCAAACATGTATCAACCTCAAATAGACAGGACAGCAAAACTATTTCGCGATCTAGTCAATACTTGAGAAGAACATTTTAAGGTTATTCTGCTCCATTTGATTATTGACTAATAATTAACATTTTCCTTCTCTATCATCTGTAGGTCAGCATGGTGTACCACCAAAACAAATTATGTTTACTATAGAGCAGCAGTTCCCACTTTTTAAAGATGAACAACAACAAAAAAACTACCACAACCCAATTAACAATGGAAATTGTGACAGGACACATTTGTGCGTAATACAACCTTTCTGACTACTCTTTACTGACATTTCTGTAACACTGGGTATTATTTTTTTCAAATGTGAACAAGCCATTTCAAGCGACATCTGTTACTTAAATGAATCACAGCTTCACTTCATGCACATGTTATTTTATCAATCTAAAAGGTATAAGTCAATTCTGCAAATCAGGTATCAAGTGACCCTTCTGTGGGTCCCAAGCCAGTCAACGACTTCTCTAGAGAACAAAAAAGGGACAATGAAGTAAGCTAAACGAGACGTTTAGTTTGAGCTCCATGCGGTTAAAGTTCACCGAGAGCTTTGACAAAACTGATTCGGCACAATCAAAGAACGAAAAGACACTTGTAGGTTGGTCATCGTTGCCTCTGTGTGCGTGCTTCAAAACACATTAGCATTCTTGCGGTTGTGTCTGCGCATGTGTCTTTGGGTGAATGTGACAGACAGTGTGCGAGAGAGAGAGAGAGAGAGAGAGAGAGAGAGAGAGAGAGAGAGAGAGAGAGAGAAAGAAGTGGGCAGTAGGTGTGAAATGTATCATTTTGTTTATCGTGACCACAGAACCCTGTGGCAAAGCTCTTTCCTAAGTTCTCATAAATGTGGTCACTTTTGGTCCTTTCAGAAAGGAGTCGCATTCTCACGTTGTACAGTATGTATACTATGTATGTATGTACATTCATAAATCTTTATGCATCAAATCATAACGGAATAATATAAAGGGAATTGATAATGAACTGGACGTGGGGGATTAAGATTTCAACTGTATGACAAAACGTGTGTCAGAATTTGTGCCGTACTAATATTTATAATTTGTTAATAGTCACTTTCCTGTATGTTACTAGCTACTAGTAATAGTGGCTTTATACTGTTGCTATTGAGTCGTGTCGTTTAAAGTGTAATTTAACGTGCACTCCTAAAATCTCTTCTGACTTTATCGGGCACTTTTGTTTGTGAGCACATATTGTTTCTTTCCGGTGAGCATTGACCGTTCATTTTACTCATACACGACCTGTTTTCCATGGCAAGAAAATAAGTGTCATCATGGGCCAATATCTGGGTTGACAAATGCACCAGAAGTTACAAGGTTACTTCTCTGTCTGTTCATTTTTAATCAATAAACACAAAGTTAATATTGCCTTTTTATATTAATTGTACATTGTTTGTTTTATGGTCTTTTCATAGATTACATAACAATATATACATTCCTTGTGTCATATTTGTCTGTAATTTTCATCCCGCTAGTGTAAAGTCACCTCAGCACCAATGAAGTGCAAAGTTTTTTAAAGGGGACATATTATTAAAAATCAACTTTTTAATAATTTAAATCCTTATATTTGGGACTCTGGAGGTCCTATCAGTCGACAAAATGTGAAAAAAGATGACTCACTCATGTTTTTGTGGTCCTCCTCAGTCTAAGTACAGGAGATAAAACGTGCAATGCTGACTTCCGCACTCATTGGGACGTCACAATGCGCTAAATTCCTGGAATTGTTGTCTCGCGGAGCTCGGCTTTGTCGGCGAGAGTGCTGGAGAGTGCAGCGGTATCCGAAAACCGGAAGTTCGCTAAAAGTTCTATTCTTGGCTCCACAGTGCAGCACAGAGTTCTACACAAACTTCCAGCCTCAGAGGATTTACCTGCTCAGTGGATACATGTTATATATGACAGCAATGTGCCTGCTAGAGCCTGCAAATTATCTCTTTTCCAAATGCTAACTGCTGTTAGCTCCCAGTAGCCTCTGTGGCCGATGTCATTTCCTGTCCCTTAAGTTTTTTTTTTCTTTTTAAAGAAATACTATAGTACTTAACTATAGTTAAGTACTAAAGTGTTCTGAACAGGGCTGTTTTGGCAGGGTGATTAAACTGCTGTGGTGCTTCATTCTTATGGTATTTTGACCAAAGCATGTCACAGACATGTTCATTAGGACACCAGGGAACTAGTGTAACTTGGAGAAATAGGGTATAATATGAGTCCTTTAACACAGTGAATTAAAGTTGTTAGAATTCAAGCCTCTGTGGTGTGGTTGGAAAAGAAGAAGAAGAAGAAGAAGAAGAAGGAAAAAAAAAGTGGCTTTAAAAGTGGGGAGGTACTTTGAACTACACAGCTGGTTAGCCTGGGGTGTTATTGTTTCGTGGGTGTGTATAAGGTCAACCGCAACGGCTTGACCTTTGTTTTCCCAAAATTGTTTGCTTAAGGACATTGGAGTATAAGATGTATTAATGTAGCGTTGAATTTAAGACCGTCTCCAGTCCACACCCCATTCTCTTATTAAGTTATATAAAGTCGCAGCTATAAGCGTGCTTTCTTTATTTTATTTTGTATTGTGTGGCCATTCATGTTTAATATTTCATCTCATATTACTCAGAGCACTTGACAGAAACTGTCAAAAGCATATAGAAAACATCAGAGGGTGACAATTTGCCACTTGTTGTGTGATCACAATTTAATAATCCTTTAAGATAAGGTTGCTTTTATTTTACTTGACAATACCATTCTCTTATCATACACAACACATACTTAGTTGTAAAGGGTTCATGTTCTTGTTAAACGGAGAGCAAATAGGCTTTTGTTTTCTTCAACTGAGAACGTTACGCTGTTATAACAACAAAGCTACTTATCGTGAGATCGCACATATTAATTCAGTTAATTACCAAAGAACTGCAACCATATCGACTTTTTGGTCTGTATTATTGGGACTGAATATCACCCATGACTTATTCTGTCGTAAATCATAGCCGCATTTTTCGTATGACTACCGTTCCTCTTGTAAGACAGAGACCAATTGAACCCTTTGAAGCCCTAATGCTACCTATCATTCTGGAATGCTGCACTGAGTCTAGCCCAAATAAGCCTACCCTGGAGCCTCAGTATAAACTTTCTCCTCTGAGCACCAACAATATTACTTCGTCAGAAAAGCCTTATTCCCACAGTGGACCATGGGAAATATTCCTATACAGGCGTAATGACTGTGCAACAGCAGGTTCATGGCCCCTGCCATAGCTTAGAGTGTGTTGTTTGTGCTCAGGTTCATAAAATAAATAAAGCTTTTCCTCATAATCTACGTGAAAAGATACTCACGAATTAAAGATAATAATGACGACTTTGGTCATTTAAATATTTCCAGTTGCAATCTTACCATGTTGATATTTTCTTCAGTGTTTATACTGGTTTTTAATGTGGCACGTTTTAACAATGTAGCATGTTATTTCATTTTAAAGGTATTATGACTGGTTTAAAATGCATTACAGCCTTGATGCCAATTGCCAACCCTATAACCATAATATTTGTAATAATTTTGCTCGCAGTGTGTACAGAAATAAATCTAATTTTAAGGATAGTGCAGGATTAGGGTTAGGCATTCAGTTGTGATAGTTTAGGTTACAGTAAAGGCCTGGGGAATTTCCACGGGGATAGTGAAACTGCATTGTGTGTTTTCTTCCTTTAAAGGTACAATATGTAGTATTTATGAGTTTATATAACCCAAAATCCACTTTTTTATACATATTATGTGCTCCTGCATTGTCTAGTCGCTGTATAATAGTTTTTGTTTCATTTTCGTAGTGTTTCAAAAAGTCATGTTAAATAACATGACCGCGGACCGCGGTTGCATAGCCACTGTTAGCAGCGAGACGCCATGTTTCTACCGGAGCCTGTAAGGACAAACGCGAGAGAACAAATCAAGCGCCTCTTTACTTGTAGCGGAAGTCCCGCCTCCTCTCTCTCCGCTTCGTCTGCTACGGCCGTGGTAGCTCGCCCTCTCCCTCGCCTCACGAACCTCATCTGCTGACACGGAGAAAGACAACGAGGACGACATTTGATCAGCTGCGGATACCGTAGCGTTCAGGGAAGGGAGGGGGTGAGCAGAGCAGCAGGTCTTTGTTGTAAACTTCAGCCTCTCCTCTAGATGGCACTATAAACTACTTATTTCCCCTTTAAAACATCGCAGCTTCTCAATCGATAACACACACTGTGTTGCTGTTATTGTTTTGATTGCATTGCATTTTAGGTGTATTCCAACAGGTGAATGGTTGAGGTATAATCTGCGACAAACTACCTACATGAATGAAATCAAGTCATTTTGAGGAAGTAAAACAACCTTTAGGTCAGAGGGTAAGAGCCACAAAAACTGTTGGCATGTACAAAAGAGCATTTCATAGGTTGTACTGGCCCTTAAATGTTATTCCTTTTAGCAAGTAAAAAAGACTTTAGGAAGTATAATCTGCCAAATATTAGCTTCTTGAATAAAACCAAGTGACCTTAAGGCAGAAAATAACCTTTACGTCAAAAGGTCAGTAGCACTTACTGTTTGGCAAGTATAAATGTAGATTTTATGGGTTGTATTGGCCCTTCAAGAGCATTTCAACAGATTTAAAGAACAGGGTTAAGTAATGTCAAATATTACCCTCATAAATGAAACCAAGGGATTCTGAAGCAAGGCAAAACTTTACGATTACAAGACAGAAGATGCAATCATTGTTTGGGAAGTGAAAACTTCGTAATCTGTAAATAAAATATCACATTTTTTACCAGTAAAGGCAATTTTGAACAAATACAAGTTGTTGCACGAAGTGATAAAAGAGTGCGGTATAATTGCTTATTTACTCCGCAACTTTCAGTACTAGTACACAAATGTTGTTTGCAGTGTATTACAAGTGTACTTTTAGAGGAGGTAATTGTGCAAAACAGGCTTTCGTATCTGATATGAAGTGAGTGATTATTGTGTGATGGAGCTCTGATTCAATTCTGAGACGATAGGAATGGAAGAGCGGCTGATTTTCGAGACGGCGAAGAATAAAAACGATGTCATCATAAAGGCCAATTTGTCCCATACACCCACATATATTATAGGTAGATACAATCACTGAAAATGAAAATGCCTTATTATTACACATGATTTTGTGATCATATGGAGGTAGCAGTGGTCGATTTGACTACGTCGGGGTCATAAAAGGCCTGTGATTAGAAGTTATGATGGCAATTTGCAATTCATATTGGGTATTTATAATATATTTATAGAACCCATATTGTGCCTACAGGGTTCATACAGAAATAGCAACATATTGAAATAGAAGCTTCCTGGCTTTTGAGGATGAGGAAGTTGAGTTTCAGAGCGTTCAAGAAAGACACGTTGCTGACCCAAGGCCCAAGCCTTCAGAATTGTTCACCACAAAGGTAAATCATACGGAGAAAAGTCTTTCACAACATTTTTACTTAGAGTAACAACAAGTAGCTGAGAGTCTAATCTCACATCAAGGAACAAAGTAACATGCAACCACTGGTTCATTCAGGTGGGGAATGTGAGGAATTCTCACTAATAGAGCTGTTGTTCTAACTCAGTGACCTTAATATTCACCCGTTGGTTCATTAACATATTCAAAAACAAAGAATTCAAATAAACCTTTTCCTTTTTCTAATTTTTTCGCTAGACAAAAGGAGAAAACTGAGACAGCAATGCAACATTACGGATGAACAACTGCTGTAAAACACCAAAAGAAGAGGATGAAGACATCAACTGACATGTTCAGCGGCTGTTTCTGCAACTGTCGCTCAAATCCGATCAACCCTCCGCACCCAGTTAGTCCAGTTCATGCGTGGTTGACATTACTGCTTGTCGGCTCTAAATCACCGGTGAAGATCAGAATGCAGTACAGCGCAGGTACTGGTTGAACCTGTAGCTTTACGCTGTCTTGAGTCGACGTGCTTCATGGTCTTGCATTTCTCAGTGTGAAGTGGGAGCTTACGGTACTAAATACATGATGAAGAAGAAGAGCTTCACCCCCATGAACCCGATGAACCAATAAAGAAGATAGAGGACACAGTAGGGGCAGTGGAAGAGTGTTTACATCTTTCCTGGTATGTGGAGGCCACCATAGTTCCCCCGACATGTTTGTAGTAATAATGATCACAACTGTGGATTTACGACCTCTCACCAACGAGATGATGTTTTCACACGTGTCTGTGTGTTTATTTGTCAGCAGCAGCTGATTTGACCCACATAGATATACATACATATATTTTACATGGGGCTTTGGGCAAATACTTTGAAAGTACAAAAAAATTGCCAATATACAGTATATCATATACAATAGCAAACACAAAAATAGTGCCATTCATGCGTAATGACTTTAATTTTCCAGACCAGTCCCATCAGTGAAAAGACTCTTTGTCGTTTGCTTATTTCCACATGAAGAGTGAAAACATGTTTCTTAACACCAGTGGCATAGATAAATGTTTGTACTTGTAAAAATCTATTTTGGCTGTTGATTACATTTTCATTCATCTGAAAAGACTTGTCTGATAGAGCCTTATTTGATGATATGCCCACGGGGAACCGAGAAGTGTAGTCTCACCAGTACATAAGATGAGGTGATGATGCAGGTGTAATTATGTCAAAGAATGTAATAGCATTAATCATTGATTTCTTGGCCCCTGGGTTTGGTTAATGACATCTGGATTTGATCTGCTGCCCGTAGCACCAGATGTCATGTTGCACCATACAAATCTATACAGTGTCAATTACTTTTGAGAAGAAAGGAGACTTTTGTTATATTTCCACCCCAGCATGTGTAGTGGAAGTGCTTATTATGATGTGCTGTGTCAGTTATTATTGCGTTTTTAGCTTCAATTATTGTTTTTACAAGTCATCGACAGAAGTGCAATACATCAATCAATCCAGGCAGCTCCTGTGAAGCACGTGAGGAACGTGCATGAAAAACGCTCCAGCGTGAAAAAAGCTTATCTGCTTATTGTGTGTACTTTTTGTTCGAATTCATATTGGCACATTTGAAAAAGGCCTCAAGGGCACCGTTTTCCGTCAGACTGATGAAGTAATTTGGAGCACATTGCTCAGTAAATCAGTTCACGCCCGTTGATGTTGAGATTATTGACAGGTATACGGTGGCCCTGAGGTGAAAAAAACAAACTTTTGTGTTTTGTGATTTGCTTTTTAATTTGCGTTTGTGTTTTTTGACTTGCATTTGTGGTTTTTGATTTGCGTTTTTTGTTTTGTGTTCGTGTTTTTTGACTTGCATTTTTGTTTTTTGACTTGAGTTTGTATTTTGTGAATTGCACCTCAGGGCCACCGTACATATAACTAGGGCTGGGCGATACGGCCTCAAATCAATATCACGATATATTGAGCAGCTCACCTCGATAACGATAAATAGAGTTTGAAGTTGCTAAATGATGTCATCGCCTAATTTGCATAATTGACCATTTGCCTGATATAAGTGTTCGAGTGTCTTAAAGAGACATGAACATAAACTGTCTACTTACACACAGAGCCAAAAACAACTTTTATTTGTTTTCTTTTTTTTTTTTGAATTATCGAATGCATCGATAACAGCAAAATGACATCGATTATCGTCGTAAATTTCTAACGATAAAGTTTTGATATATCCCCCAGCCCTACATATAACCCCCAGGCTAGCTCTCTATGCAAAAGATCTTATGTCACAGCTTTCATTTTCCACACACAAGACACAATATGCTACTCTCACACTGTAAGTTATAAGACAGCAGTTTGACAATAAATAGATTAATTCCAGCTTCAAATAATGTCTCTGAGAGGATTTAGATCAAGGGTCTCAAACTCAAATAACCTTGGGGCCACCGAGCATCTAGTCAGCTAGCTTGATAAATAATATTTCAAACAAAACACTTTAGGAATGTCAGAGACATGGTCAAACAAACATGGGGCTTTTTGAATCATTAAAACCTAGAAATGAATTCTAACCCTAACCTAGAGTGTAAAATAAGCTGTAGCTCAAGTGTCAGATCTCCAGTAGCCAGGAAATCAGACCAATCTACAGATTTCAATCCATCCTGCGACAGGTTTAGCAATTAGGTAGACACTATGACTGACAGTGAAACACAGCTGAAGTGTTTTTGTGAGCCGTTAAAGCGGCTGCCTCTCATGTGGAGAGGTCTATCGAATTGTGACAAAAAGAAACAAACTGGGTGGTATAACCTTCGGCAATAGTAACTGCATGATTAATTGCGTGTCTGTCCCGGGGGAATAGAGAACCTTTAGCCCTGCTGTACATGTCTCACGGCATTCTGATCCAATCTGATTGTTGGAAAGAGATGTCCACGTCCTTCCAGGTGGTCTCTTCTGCTGTCTTCCTGATCATAATGACTGTCAAGTAAGAAAATACAGATTGTCAATACTTTAAAATAGCATGATGAACCTTTTCATCAGGTTGGCAGATGCTTTGTAAACTCAACATGTTGTTGTTTTACTCAGCTTTTTTTGAGGGGTTCAGATTGAGGATCTTGTTGGTATGGCCTGTATACCTCTACAATTTTTTTTTACTACCTTTTAACGACTTCTTTTTAGCTTTTATATTCTATTGTGAGTTTTATATCCGTTTTTGCTATTAGTGTTTTGTCTCCATAACTATTTGTACTATTTGTGCAGCTATCTTGAGCAGGATTACCTGGAAGAAGAGCTCTTGAATCTCAATCGGACCTTCCTTGCAAAATAAAGGATACATAAATAAAATCAATCAAACAAATGCCTCGCATGCAGCTTTGTAGGGTGAAAGGCAGCAATTACTAAATGATTCATTTACAACACCATACGGTGATAATCAATAGTTAACTATTTATGTACTTTAGACACAAGACGCTAAAGAGCACGTGCCCTTAGAGCATGTGTTTGTAATTTAAAAGTGCACCACCGCTCTTGTGGGAGGTGTGAGGTGAAGTGGTTGTGGCGGGTCATTATCAGATAAACATCTTCGAAGTTGGGGAAGGTAGTGCCAGGTCATGCTGATAATGTGACTTTTGACATCTTTATTACAGGGTGAGGAATGAATCTGCAAAGTTCTGAGCACACCTAATGAGTTTATTGTTAAAAGTCACAAGTCCATACACCGTTTCTCTCTGGGTGGAATCTGAAGGAGTGTCTGGCATTTTCATTACAATGAATTTCCCTAAATGTATGTGACGGTATGTATTATGGTCGTACCAAGTTTTTTTTTTTTTATCTTAAATATTTAATTATGGAAGTGATGTGTTTCATTTTGTTCATATGTTTTGTCTTAGTTATTGGTGTGAAAAGGTCCTTGTATTTGAAACCAGTGACAAGTATTTGTGTGTTTTTAATGAATGACGCATTGATTGATTGATTGATTCGCTCAGAGTTTTCCCTTATTCCCTGCGACCTGTCCAGAATTGATTTACCTGGTGTTTCACAGTAAAATGAATATGAATTGTGAGACACTGGCTGTCCACAGAACACATGTATGTGTTCTCTGAAAGTTTACTATTTGGAGCTCACATATTGTGACAATCCAGACAATCCAGACCCAGAAATTAGGGCAGCAAATACACACATTCAGCTGTTCTAAGCCCTAGAGACAAATATACACAGATTCTAATGTAATATTTCTACGTTCTCTCTTTAGGGTAGAATTGCAGTTACGTGTGTCTCTGTCTCATGTCATTTTTCAACAGTCTGTGTATGTGCTTGTAATGAGTTACTATGAAAAACAATCAAGGCAAATTCTTCTTATGGAGACACTGCTATTAGACCACTAAATAGAGCAAAGTTATGTAACAATGTATTATTAGACTGGGAGTTGTCCTCAGAGGTATGAGATTTGTTGCAATCCCCCACCAAAATGTAACCTCAGCGCCAATAATCTCTGCCTCCAGGTCGGTTTGTGGCACTCTGCTGTCTCCCCAGCAATTCTGGCATGTCGTTCTGTCAACTTCTTTTTTTTTTTTTGCACCGCAGTCTCTGTTGATAGGGACTGAGCTGGTTTTTGCTTCAGTCATTTATAATTCACACACAATAATACAAGAAAAACACGTTTAAAAGAGCGGTAGAATGTGGTAGAAACCTACAGGGGCTCAAATGAAAACCACACCAAGAATAATAATATATAGTCTTACAATTATTAGAAATAATCAAGAAAATGGTGTCAGTAAAATATTTTTGGAATAGCCTTTACTTTACCTTATCGACTGTTGGGACTAAATGTTATGCTACTCCATCCAAAGAGGCCTAATCGTGCCAGTTTCAAATCTAGAATCAAAACGTATTATCTTCAGTGAGTACAGTGCCACTGATTATACTGTATTTATCGTTCTGTATGACAAATTAATTCTGTCGTTGAGTATCGAAACTGTGGCAAATTGTTGAATCCCGAATAGTAGGAAATGAGTGTACTTACTTGGAACTAAGAGCTGAATAGAATTTCATGTTACCCTATGCAGCAACCTATGAGGTTTTGCACTTTTATCTGGTCTACATAAACAATTTGAGTAATCGTAAAGTGTTGAGTGCCCTTGTGGTGAAAGGAATCCATGTCTTAATCACAGCAAACGCATCCTACAATATCTCATAACATAACTGAACTGAGGAGGCTTGAAGGTAGGATTGGACATGTAATTATCTACCTAAAATGACGCACATGTACACATTCTAAACCAGAGGCGACTGCATCAGAAATAAATCAACTCCGAAATGATGCGACTTTAAATGAATCCTCAGTGAAATTACTTCAAGAGGGCAGTTTGGCACCTCAAGTTTCGCTATTCAGCAGCAATCTGTACGATCTTTTGTTGCCGCTTGCAAGGAACAGCAATATATTACTGACACAACCTGTTTCCCTGACAAATCTCACAAAGAAGCAAGAGTTTAGCCTCAAATCTCAATGTCCACAGGGCAGCCACAGGGCAAAATTCCTCAAAGTTTTCAGGAAAATGCTCAAAGGAGTGCGTCAGTAGGGTTTTTTTCTGTGCAGGAAAGCTTCAAGGAATCTGCTTTGGTATGCTGAAATCATGCTGTCAAGATAATAAATGTTCACAATTCCTGTCTATTTACAAGAGACATGACAAGGTCAGTAATGTCTTCCGATGTCATCTTCATCTGCCATAAAAAAGACTCAGGTACTTTAAGACCTATTATCAGAGGCAGCAGATGCAATACGTATCAATTTTCATGTGCCTTGCCTTCCACAGATCTTGGCATAGTGACCATGACTATAGATGTTTTATCACTCTACTTTTGTGGGAGCTGATGAGAGGCATTATTGAGTTCCATGAATGGAAAATGTTTCTTCTTGATCAAGAAATCAAATGACAAAGCAGACTTCACTGGAACAGGAAGTGGGGAAGGCTGCAAAATGTCCTCTATCTGGTAGAGAAGTCCTTTCCTTGTTTTTGTAAAGGTAATAGTCATATGTCTGTATCATCAATCTGTGCTGTAACCATGTATCACTGCAAGTTTAATGCTTACTTTCTGTAGTTAAATGCATATTATATAAATATCTTAAAGGTCCCGTGTGTAAAATAGATGCGAAAATTCAAATAATACTTTTGATGTTAACTGAAGGCTGCAGATCTTATATCACACTTTCACAGGAAGGGTGAGGTGAGGGTACAAATTGTACAATGTCACCAATACATGTTGCTAAATCTTACACACGGTGCCTTTAAATATTATATTTTGTGTTATAGATATATTCTTGTTTCTGTCTTGTTTGAATGTGGACCCTTATAATGTTGTAATAGCAGGGCACAATGGCTAACGTTCACACTCACTCACAAAACATCAGAAAACAGGTAGATAATGGATGGATGGATATGCAAGTCACTGATATCTGTTTAGTCTCACTCACTCATTTTCGCACATTCTATGTCACACCTGCAGATTTGGAGAGGTCATTGGGGGTGTGTGCAGAGGTGACTTCAACCATAATCATCAATCAGCCCTTGGGTTAACAGGGCTGTGTTGAAAGAGTGAGCAGGATATTTCAGAGTGGAGACGTTCATGTGGTGTCAGAATCGCTGGTGTCAGAGAAATTTTGTTCGCGGCAGGGAAGATTTATGCGAATGCCACCTCAAGTCAGAACAACTCTGAATGTTGGCAAATATTTAGTTACGGAAGTTTATATACGGCATCATCATAGAAGTCACACATTTGATCAATTGTGCACATGATGCGTCATCATCTATTCTTATCCAACATGTAACATGGTATTAAATTATGATCCACGTAGCCATCCACATAGAGTGAACAAAGTAATTTAGAGAAACAAACCTTTCGGTGGTTTGCATGTGTCAACAACTCTGGAAAAAAATAATAACGACTTAATTATGTGTCTGTTCAGGTGCTTTGGAGTCAGAATGTGGAGGGGGGGAAAAAAACATGAACACACCGTAGTCCAAATCATGACTTCACAACTAGGTACATTGGACCTTGATTTAGAGTATGCACCTCAAACCAGATGCTAAAGCAGCCCCACATTTAGCCCTAGGAAATGACCAACAGCCAACCACTCGAGGGGCCACACACATCCAGCTGAAGGACGTGTTTCTTCTGGTGATAAAGCCTGCATCCAAGAATCTGAGTACAGACAGACAGATGGAACAGTGTTGTTGCCAGTTAGCGACAGAGGGAAAGTAGTGGGTCTTCCAATGCTAAGGTGCACATTGCCAGGCCCAAAGCCTTCCTCACTTATAGATAGTTGCAAGTTGGGCTTTAACACCAACGACTCTTGACTTACTTAAGACTTGGACTGTAAATGTAGTTGCTTAAAGGTGAAGTGAGTAGTTTATAGTGACGAGAGGAGAGGCTGAAATTTACAACAAAGAACTGCTCCTCTGCTCACCCCCTCCCTTCCCTGAACGCTACAGTATCCTCAGCCGGTCAAATGTCAAAAGAGAGTGGAGGCGGGACTTCCGCTACAAGTAAAGCGACGATTTGATCTATCGTGTTTGTCCTTAAGGACATGATTGTTGTACGCAGTGTCCCGCAGTGGGGAAATTTCCAATCTCTGCATTTTAACCCATCCGTGAGTTAGTGAACACACACAGCACACAGTGAGGTGTAGTACATGCTAACCCAGAGCAGTGAGCTGCCTGCATTCAGCGGCGCTCAAGGCGCAGTGAGGCGGTCAGGTGCCTTGCTCAAGGGCACTTCAGGTGCCTTGCTCAAGGGCACTTCAGGTGCCTTGCTCAAGGCTGCGGACAGGTCGGGGGTTCGAACGGCTACCCTCCGGTCTCAAGCTTGAAGCCCTAACCACTAGGCCACAGCTGCCCCTCTGGTAGAAACATGGCGTCTCGCTGCTAACAGTGGCTATGCAACCGCGGCCCGCGACCATGTTATTTTACATGACTTTTTGAAACACTACGAAAATGAAACAAAAACTATTATACAGCGACTAGACAATGCAGGAGCACATAATATGTATAAAAAAGTGGATTTTGGGTCATATAAACCCATAAATACTACACAGTGTCCCTTTAAGTGTCACGCACTGACACTAAAACCTGTTGACTTACTTGTCATACTTGATTTATTTGCTCGCCCAAAGGCCCAGGTATACTTCCGCACACCTCGACACGTGCGGCATGTGCGTGGAAGTATACCAGGGCCTTTAGGCGAGTTGTGCCTATAGCATATCGTGGACCCTGGTATACTTGTGTGTCAGGGTCCCGTAGAATCCCACTTTCCACACCATCGGTTAGAGGTACAAGTCTGGACGCAGGGAATAGGAAGCATTCCTACCTGGGGGCTGGGGAGTTGAGGTGTCAGACAGTTTGACGGTCTTAGAACTCTTCTGTTTGGTGAGCGGGGCATATACTCCACCTACCTGTGGGGTGAGAGTTTGCACATGCACTGGCCAGTATACCATTAAGTCTGATAACTCTGAGAGCATCAATGTGCTGTGTTTGTCACAAATAAATCACTCACACTCCCTCTCACGAAAACCCATGCACACTCAAGGGCGAACATGTAAACTCCATGCAGAAAGGCCCTTGTTCCAGATCGCAAACCCAGGTCTTCTTGCTGCAAAGCAAGAGTGCTAACCACTACACCAACCATGTGTAAAAATATTTATCTAAAACATTTGCAGGCACAGGACCTGCATGGACTGGCGTCCTGTCCAGGGTGTACCCCGCCTATGTCAGCTGAGATTGGTACAGCGCCCCTCATTCATCCATCCATCCATTATCTACCGCTTCATCCTCCACCAGAGGGTCGCGGGGGGTGCTGTGCCTATCTCAGCAGAAATTGGGCGATAGGGGGGGTACACCCTGGACAGTTCGAGCGCCCCTCATGTGGAGGTTAAAGCAGTAGAAGATGGATGGATTGATGCATGGATTGATGCATGGATGGATGGATGGACAGATGGGTGGATGGATTTGCAGGTACAGTACTGAAAGAGCATGTTGCCACGTCAGGCCACTTCGGATGTGTGGTGAACTCATCTCAAATGTGTCTTTACATACTTTTACTTGCGCACTTGTCATTAGATCACCTTAGATGGATGTAAATACTAGCTCTGAACAGAGCCAATGACAGTTATTATTGAGGCTTAAGGATTCTTGCATACTTGCAGAAAGAATCAGAAGGCCAAAAACAACCTCTCACAAGTTTAATGACAAGCCACAGACAGAATAGGTCACAGAGAACGACAAAAGCGTCCTCAAATACAGTGACAATGAGGGTTATTCTCTTGGCACCTCCGTCACCCTAAAGGGACATTTTGACCATATATAATTTTGCTTAATTTTTTTGTTTGTCCATATTTTCTTTACATTCTTTCCACTTCAGCTTCATGTAATTGTGAATACTTATCTCTCACGCTTACGTAACACTCATTTGGGTAACACACATGTTGTTAATAACACTAATGGCTGTCTTCACAACAGCCAGGAACATGAAACAAACCACGTGATATCAGTAGCCTTGTTCTCACAAGATGTGAATACCTTGGTCTTATCACCAGTCTGTCATAACTGACTGACTGATTGAAGAAACATCTCAATGAGAAGGTGAAATATCTTCGTCTAATTTTCCTCTTAAAATCTCCAGTCAGCCAGACTGTCGCCCTCACTTATCTTTTTCTAATCATTCTGATAACAATATAGTTCTTAATGCAGACCACTGCTGATGTCCCTGTAATACATCATGTGGTTTAGAAACATCTTCCCAACACAGACAAAAAGTGTGCAGAAGTTGTGTTATCACTTCTTTGAACATGCACGTGATCAATGATCACATCTGTTAGTATAACCATGATTTGTACTTACTGGAAGACTGATACATATAGTTCATAAATAGGTCTGTTTTTAAGAACAAGCCTTTTACAGGTTGGTCGTATTTACTGACTGATTTAGTGACGGAGCACTTCTGAAAGCCAAGTTTGAGAGCAAGGATGTATCTAACAGAGAACTGAGTGGTGTAACAGATTTATCAAGTTACAACTAATTATGTTGATGAAAGTGTGAAAACGTGGCTTTCATTTATTATCACTATCCTACGTTTTCATTTTCTGAAGAGAACGTAGAACTTTTTTTCATGAACTTCCCGTCTTCAGAAGGTTATATATTTTTGACATCCAGGTGGTTTTACTTGACTTTACATGATCTTGCATTTTTCACTCATTATGTACTTGTCTGGCTGCAGTCACATGTACCCGGGAAGGATAATTAAGTTGGTGGGGATGATCTTGAGTTATGGAAAATAGCAGAAATTCTTTGGTCCATATTTAAACGTCAGAGGTTTTCAAAATGCCTCAAGCACCCGAGTGTAATTTCAGAACAGTTGTGTGTACAGAAGCTGCTGAATTCCACTGAGATCCAGACGCTAAATTCATTTGCTTTTGTGCTCTCGATGTTTTTTGACTAAACTGAGCGAGGTTTCGGAGGTGTGCAGCAGCCAGACCCCTGTTGCCGTCTTTATTTATTCTATGTCATCCTTGCTTCTCACGCGGGATGATGAAGAATAGCATGGTTATGAGAAGAAAAACAAATTGTACCTTGAGTGGGGAAGTTTATTTGCACAGCTGTGATCATCTCCACTGACCAGAGGTACAACACACAAACCCACACACGCAGGACCACCTTCTATCATTACAGTCAGCAAATATTCTATTCATTTCACAAAAGTATACTTTTGCAGCACTTTCTAATGTTTATATAAGTTATTAAAACAGATTCAAAATTCTTACTGAGACTTATGAATACCATTTTTTGGTTACCTTAACCCGAAGCTCTTATCTTAGTAGCATTGGGTTTGTATTTGCTGCAATGAATAGAAAATAGATGTTAGCAGTATTGTGTCTATGCTCTATAACATATGGATTGAATATTGTATTAGCAACATCCATTATTTAAGGTGCACTTCAACAGCTTGTCGGTGCAAATATAGTATCTAATTAGCCAGTCACATGGCAGCAAGTCAGTAGATTTAGGCTAAGTTCAAATGCCAGTCATGCTTGTATTTCAGAAACTGTTGATCTAGTGGGATTTTCACACACGCTGAGGGAGAATGGTCTGACAAAAGAGAAATTACAAGTTGTCCTGACATGTTAAATCTCCACAGATAGCTCACACTTCCACAAGTCTGTCTATATGTAAATCTTTCTTTTTCTTTTTCAATTTCTTTATTTTAGTCACATCTCAGTTATTTGAAATCACTGACATCCAGTCAAAAGACTGTGTTTATCAGTAAGTGTTGTCTGAAAAATACTGAATATTAAAAAAAAAAAAAAAAAAAAAAGCACACAACACAAGTAGACTGCAAGTTACTGATAAACAAACACTTCACAATATGTTTAGGGCTCAGTCTAAGTATAGGAGCTAAAACACGCAATGTTGACTTCTGCGCCCACTGGGACGTCACAATGCGCTAAATTCCTGGAATTGTTGTCTCGCTGAGCTCCTTTTTTGTCCGTAAAACAGGGCAGAGTGGATACATGTTATATATGACAGCAATGTGTCTGCTAGAGCCTGCAAATGATCACTTTTCCAAATGCTAACTGCTGTTAGCTCCCAGTAGCCTATGTGGCTGATATCATTTCCTGTCCCTTAAGTTTAAAGAGTTACTAAACAGAGCGTTCTGAACAGGCCTGTTTTTACAGGGTCATTGAACTGCTGTGGTGCTTCATTCTTATGGTATTTTGACCAAAGCATGTCACAGACATGTTCATTAGGACACCAGGGAACTAGTTTAACTTGGAGAAATAGGGTATAACATGAGTCCTTTAATGTATGTAATGTACGAACCACGTGCAGCTCATGAAATGTTCTCTGCACCTTTCTAACAGTTCTGATGTGATTAATGGCCACTTGGTGGCAATCATATACCACAATCATTAGCAATAATCATGTACCATATCCTCACACCTACTTGGAATGATGGTGTGTGCTTCATATACAGTATATCGTATGTTTACAAGAAATGTTAAAGCTGCATTAGGCAGCTAGAGAAACAAGTTCATTATTGACCTTTCTTGACAGTCATATTCAATATAGTTAGTAACTTTGTGCAAAATTAATCCAGTATTTATTCATTCGTGGGCCATTAAAACACATAGCATCATTTTCATCATCTGCAAAAATCTTACCCATATGGCTATGAAGTTATCCCGCTGCTTATTTTTGCATATGCAGTGAGCAGCTGAAGGACACCCACTGAAGCGTGACAGGAACTGATTTTCTGCTTTTCTGCATATTTGCATTTGAACAGAACACTTGTGCAAGAAAGCCAAAGAGGGTGTTCGGCACACAAGGTTGCTATGAGTCACCGATGCAATACATCAGCCACTTAGCCTTCATTCATTCAACACGCCTCTTGCTATGCAGGACAAGTACGTCATTACTGTATGTGTGTGTGCGTGTGTGGTGGGGGGGGGGGACTTTTAAACAGTTTTCATCAAATTTGACTGTAGGCAATGTGATGTAGTTAAATGGTATTGCAGAGGTATGGAACAATGACAATATCACATCAGATCAGCACCAGTCCAACAGTCCAAATATCACTATACGAAACATGATTTGTTTCCTCCTTTTCACCCTGCGATCCTCTCCTTTGCGTGTGCATCTGCATCTTTTTTTAATGTCCTATTATTGAGTTGATACATGCTCTTCTTTGCTGGGCCTCTTGCTAACCTGCTTATTTCCTGTGCCTTCAGACTCCAAGGCCACTTCACCTTATGACGCTGCATGTTGCAAACCCACTCACCTGCTATATTAGCACAGCAAAGTGCTCAGTCACAGCATCTGTCAGCCCACGCCATTCCAACCACCTGCTCTCCACCTTGACTGTGTCTCACATTCTTCAGGCTTTTTAGCCATCACAATGCTGAAGAACACATAAAGTCTAAAAAGGTGAAGTTCAATAAACAAAATATTTAATGAGATTAAATAAAACTGCCTTTTTCAGAGTTAAAAAAAAAAACCTGATAGCGCAAGAGTTCACCAAGTCAGAGCATAGGGTTTAAATATTTATAAGTAAGGAAACTGTCAGTTTTCTGTAACATGGCAGCATACTAGTTTCCTGATCCTTGTTTAGCTCAGGGCTTGTACTGGTATGTACTGCAGTTTGGACAGCTCCACTGTTGAGGGATGTAAGTGAGACGTTGTGGGGTGTTTTCTCTGCAGCAGCAGCAAACATGTTCTAACACTATTACACCGCAACCTATCTCTGGACCCGTTTACACTTCTAACATGCAGACATCTAATTCCTCAAACACCAGATGAACAAACCCACACAGTTTATCTTCGGGCCACTGTTCATGGATTGAAATTGAGCACGACCACATACAACTGTTGTTATTATGCTTTTCTGTATGTGATTTTAAAACTGAGACACACAGATGCCCACACAGAATTACAAACATATCAGGCGTTAAAGCTTATAATATATATATATATATGTATATATATACACACACATATATATATACATAATATATTGATAATTCTATTGATAATAAAAGATTACAATAAAACACAGCGTTCTCAGCAATGGCTGAACTGTTTGTTTTGAACCTTCAGGGCTTCGTAAACAATTGGTAATGACGCAGATACACACTAAAAATTAATGTTAATTAACGTTAATTGGAACTTCCGGTCTAGGTCCACTTTAAAGCTCCCATAGAGTGGTCCTGTTGCACATAATGTTAGTTATGGAGGTCTACTTACATACATTAACTTGTTTGTATGGTCAAAACCCTCCTAGTTGCTGTAAACGAGCCGATAGAAATCTCTGTTTTCTAATGGTGTCCTCAGCCGTGATATTTCCGACATAAATCTCACAGCCAGAAGACAGTGTTGTGATTGGCCAGCCAGCTTAGAGCCTTCCCAACTGTCTTGTGATTGGCCAATACCCGGAAGTGACATAATCAGCACACCCGCTCTCAGAAGCGCAGCTCCCCCCTCTGGAACAGTGGATGCACTGCTACTCATGATCAAAACATTGTTTTAACAATGTTTAAAAATAGCTTCTTCACGACTCCCGGCCGCAGTCCCTTTTATGACTTTGACCCAGAGTCAGAAGACACTGTCACTCATGAAACACCTCCACAACGGACGTTATTCTTCTTCTGCGGTTCAATGTATGCAACCGGATGTACCCGGACTAGTGCCCGGAGCAGGAGGATCTGCTGTTCAGGAGAACCGTTGTTTACGTAACCGGACCGGGTTTTTTGAGAGATCTCGCTGAGCCCGAGAATAACAATAAAACACAGCGTTCTCAGCAGTGGCTGAACTGTTTGTTTTTGAACCTTCTGAAACAAGGTAATGATGCAGATACATACTAAAAAAACAGCGTTAATTGGAACTTCCGGTCTAGGTCCGCTTTAACTGGAGGCGAAATCAAGAGCCTTGATTTCTGTTTTTATTATGAAATGCATTTTGCATCAGGACCTGCATTTATTAGTGGCAGGTGAATAAATAACATGAGGCAGCTCAGCAGAGGACTGATAGTGAAATACTACACTGTAAACCTTGACATCTCCAAAAACTAATATTAAGAGTAAGAGAGGCCCTTTTCAATCACATATAACACATTACAGACGTTATAATAAGCAAGGATTTTAAAGATAAATATTTTCAAAAATATTCATTTACAACGTTTGAAGCGCTTATCCCCCTGTCGCGATGCTTATTATGGCTCAGCTGAACGACGGGAAAAGATGACCTGAAATAAATAAAGCATGTGGTTGGAGCAGAGGCTGCGCGTCACGAAACGGAGCGATCATTGCATCTCACGCACGACGTTAGGAGTCCCCTCGCTTCTACCGTGAAAACGCCCCTCAGCTCTCCTCCTCCTCCTCCTCACCCTCACCCTTCCCCAATAACGTAAACCATCTTCGCCGGCTTGCGTGTGTGTGTGTGTGTGTGTGTGCTGTCCCTGCCTGCAGCGCCACATTTGGGGCAGAGGGAAAAAGGCGCTGTGGGGTTGAGGTGGCGACGGCGGTGCACGTCTTCCACGGACTGTGAGGCTTGACGCTCGGACCTGACAGCGCAGGTATGCCTTTTATTATGTTTGTGTGTGTGTGTGTGTGTGTGACAGCGGAACAGGTGCGTGCTGCGTTTGCCGGTTGTTGCGACATGACATTGTGGGTGAGAGGATGGGGAAGCATCCTCCTGCACAAAAAACGCGCTCCGCACAGGCGCCGCTTTGTGCCGTAAAGGCGGATGGGGACGGTGTTGGCACGGGGCTCTATTCCGACTACCATGTTCACAATCACACTGGTGAACTGCACAGTATGAGGGACTCCTTTTATTTCATGTGTATGAAGGCCTAGCAGGCAGAGAGTCGGCAGGTGCACCTTTCTTTATCAGCCTCAGTGAATCCACACAGAGCCTGAGCATCTCTGCTCCCGTGCACAATCTTACACAAGTACAATTGCCAGACCTGAGATTCTTGGATCCATGTCCAAGTGCGTAAATATTGTGATTTCTGTGCGTGCGTCTAAAAGGCTGAGCAGCTGATGCTCAGTATAATGAGCGAATAGAATGGTGTGTGTTTGTCGCGGGTGTGGCAGAGGGGGCTCAGGCGGAGGCGCCTCAACAATCAGAGGGGTCTCTGCTGGGAATGAATGAATGAATGACACTGTGAGAAAGTGAGCTGAGCTGATGACCAACTGTAGCCAACATTTATCCAGCCAAAAAAAAAAAAAAAAGGAAAGGAGTTGGCCTTGATTAAATGTATCCACTTGATATATTGCTTTTGTCTGGCAACATTTATCTGAGAGAAAACAAGGGCAACGAGGGAAGGGTTTTGTCACTTCATAAATCATGGCGAGGCTACATTTGAACATTTCTGCACTGTCTGTTTTTTATAAACTGCAAATCTGAAACTGGAGTCCATGTGTTTGACTCATGTAAGTAATATAAAGGTACAGTTGGAAGGATTTTATGTGTGTGAGAGTGAGCGAGTGGGTGACTTCTCCTTTGGGCTCTGTTTACAACCTCACAACTAAATCTGTGATCCAGAGATTCACCTGAGACCGTGTTCAGGCTTCGCTTCTAGAGATGGAATTCACAGCGAGAGCGTTCAGACTGTGACACATCTTTAGAAATAGGATTTCAAACCAGTGCCCAATTGTGGATTGAAACTGATATTGAAAAACTGATTACATGGTTGTTTTTCTTCGCTATCTAGTTTCAAATCCAATTTAGATACAATTTAGATTTGCAAAAAACTGGCAGTCTGAACAAGGCTTTTGACCAATCACAGCGCAGTTCAGAGCGAGTGGGTGATCCAGTTGGCTGTTTCACTGCACCTACTCTGAACACAGAGGACATTTGTGGTACAGACAATATTCATATGCTGCAAATAAACATAACAAAAGTCTAAAAAAAAGAAAGATTTGAGCAATAATAAAAAAATTGATTCAAGATTCAAGAGATTTATTGTCATGCACACAGTAAAAAAAAAACCCAAAAAGTTTCAACAGTCCAATGAAATTGTTACTTGTCGCTCCCTTCACACCTTATGACGCACATAAAATACAGACACGATGGTATAAAAATAGAATAAGATTACAAAACAAAAAACATGTGTCAAGATGATCATCCTCTGATGAGAGGAGCTCATGTCAGAGTGTTTTACTTTTTTACGTTTCACTTGCTGATAAAACTCAACAGTCAGCTATTTTTTTAAGGATGTGTGTCTTTGAGTTTTGTTGTCATGTCAGACAGTTAGACTTGGATTTAGTGTTTGACTGCATGTTGACAGTTAGACAGCTACGGCAATTAACAAAAACATTAAGCATATGTTAGAAACAATCATCACACCTACGCAAATGTTCCTTCTGTTCAACCCTCAGTCTTTGCAAACACAGCACAGTGGCTTCTTAATTGTGTAAATCTGTATGTATCCTTTCATTCATATCCTTTTGCAGGACTCTCTCCATGCATCCTCCAGTATCATTCTCCTTTCACTTGATCCACTTTCAGCCTCCCTGGTGGGCATTACCAGAGTGCAGCTAGACACAGGGTGGTGTACACCTATTAAGCCCATTTGCTTGTTCATATTATAAGGGCAAAGCTGCATTGCGAGGACGCATATGTTGTTAAAGCTCACATAGAGTGGTCCTATCGCGCATATATGTGAGTTATAGAGGTCTACTTACATACATTAACTTGTTTTTAAAAACCTCCTATTTGCTGCAAACGAGCCGATAGAAATCTCTCCTCACTGAAGCTCTCGTCAGCCGCAATGTTTCCGACTGAAATCTCACTCCCAGAAGACAGAGTGTGTTGTGATTGGCCAGCCAACGAGAGCTTTCCCAACTGTCTTGTGATTGGTAAATTTACTATAGCATTGTTTTCCACCAGTTACATTCGGTATGTATCTGGCCCCAACCGTTCCATTTTTCGGGACCAGAGTAATGTTACGTACAGGTTTGAGCTACACCCACGACAGTCAGCTTGATTGGGCGACAGAAAAAGCCCCACTCCCTTACGACCGGTGTTTCTTCAACGCCCTCAATCTATTCTCACACACAGCTTGACGTCTTGCTGAGACAAACAGCTGCAAACTGAGCAGAAAAAAAAGAGCTGCTCGTTGGTTGCAGTCGGCACACCGGTACAATATCTCCCCGGCGCGGCCTTCGGGAACAGCACACACCCCGCCTACCAAGTAAAGGTACAGTTCTCAGTCGAAACGCAAGCCTGACTGAGGCCTTTACCGTTCCAAACCTTTCCGACTGTTATATTCTCTCAGATTCTCTCTCAGACTATGCCCCACCTCAGGTTGGCGAATGGTAAGACTGCAAGAGTCTAATATGGAGCGCAGATTATCTGGAGAAGGAGCTGTCTATAGATTGTTTGGTTTTCGCAGCCTTACAATAAGCCCTTAGGCAGGGGCCTTGCTTTATGGAGGCTGCCATCTTGCAATGCTATGTTTCTACAGAAGCCTGAACAGACATACCTGCAAATATGCAGTCTCACATTGTGACGCTGTACTTTTACAAGTCGAAAAGCTCAGAAAAAGCTGGAGTTTGAATGTTTTTTCCGCGTGTGTGTGGGTTTTCTCTCTGGGTCCAAAAACACACAGAGGTCAATTGGACACTCTAAATCGACCGTAGTTGTGAATTTGAGAGTGAATGGTTGTTCATTTATCTGTGTGTTCTCTGGAATTCACTGGCAACCTGACCCTGCCTTTCACCTTGTGTCAGCTAGCACTGCAACCCTCGGTTAGAAAGGTCAGACAAAACATTTCTTAGAGTTCTCGAAACAAGGTTAATTAAAAAAATCTCACAGATGTAAGGAAAACACTTGGAGAACAGCTAATCCTTTATGGCTTGATGAAACATCCAGGTCGGCCATGCTGAGGGTAGTGACATCACGGCAGCTTTTCTCAACACACGCTGTGGGCATTTCTTGCATGCAGCATATTCATATTTTCAGAGCAGGTAGACTTATGCTGTATAATCGACATATTAAGATATTAATAATATCACTATTGATAATATGGAGCCTTTAAACACTATGTCTTGTATTGTACACCCTCAGAATGAATTCAGGTTGTGCTTGTTGAAGACAGCACACCCACATATGCTTTGCTTACAAAATTGTCCCTCCAGTCCTGATTTAGGTTTGTTATTGATTTGTAATAGTTCAATGGAGCAGGTCCAGGGGTGTGTTCGCAAACAAATTGGAATTCTGTACAAGATAAATTCACATCATTTAGAAGTAAAATGAGCTTTCAAAGGCTGAGATAAAAGCATGTGTTAAACTGACACTTCCACTCTATCAGCATATAACATATTATGACTGTAGACACAGGTATTATATCAGAAAAAACAGTGATCAATTGCAACCAGATGATGAGTTATTACTTGTGCAAATGTATATACATGTTTTTTACTTTTCCTGAGATAAAAAAAACTAATAAAGGCTAAATTAATATACATATGCAATTGTGGTGACCTGTTTAGATTGAATCACTGACATTAGACATGAATGACTGAATCAAACATCCTTATGAAGAACCTTTGATTATGACGTATTATTACATTCAACCCATTGTCTAACGAGTTCACACAGAGCTGATCCACTGTGTTTCTCAGTAAATCAGTGTGCAGATCCGGTGTCACGCGACAATATTCTCACATCGCACACATGAGGTGATTTGTTGATTCAAAGAAGTGGCCATAATTGGGGAATCTGTATAAAACCTGGATTTTTACAAGATATATAATACGCGTTTTTACCCCCACCTATCCAGAAGGGGGCGGATTGGATGCAGACTGGACAGTGTCTTCCTTCTTGGAACTTGTTGATCATCCTCCACCCACCATCTCCACTGTCATTTCCATGTCCCTGCATCTTCAACACGAGCTGTCACATCCTTCACCGCAGTGCCATGTCGTGCCCCACCTCATCTCCCATGTCATGAAAGTGTCAACTAGCAAAATAATGCATACAGCCCTCCCTTTTCTTTTTTTTCTTTATCTTATTTTGTTATTCTTGACAGACACTGTTAAGCCGTGGGGGTTTCCATGGAAACTGCATTTTAAACAATCTCGCCTGATGTCTCTGTATTAACTATTGTTAGTGGCAATACTCTGTACTCTTCTGTAGAATTGAGCGGCGCTGCAGGCGCTGCAGGGTGCTTGTCATTTTCTTGTCATCGTGATGAAGAGTAATGCTGTATGTAGATTTTTTCTTTCTGTCTGACTCGGCAGAAAAGGGTCTGCAGAAATCCACAGAGCTGGTTTACACGAGTAGAATGAAGTGATGTTGGAGATGTACGGCTATATGTCTATGCAAAACCTTCTTTTTCTAGGTAATTGGTTATGTGCTGGAAAATGTAGTTTTACTGGAAGTCATGATGTTTATCAGGATCCTTGCAAGTGATTAATATGATGCTATGTATTTAGGGTAATATCCTGGAAGGAAACTTATTTAAAGAGTGTGTAAAGTAAATGTAGCGCTTTATTCCTCCCATTATACATGTTATAAGATTGTGGCTGAGAACTAAACTGTGCTAAATACTACAACTGTGGGGATAGGAATGATGGAGTAAAGACTGTTTCTCTTGTTCAATTCATTTTGTAGGCATGCATGGTGTGATGATGCACCGGAAACCATAGTTAACATAAATCCACCTCAAATTCTGCAATTACATGAAAGTGTGCTCAGTGCGCTTTATGAGCAGTTTACCCATTCACTCGTGAGAAAGGCAAATACATCTTGCCTGGATGGAAAAAAACACCCAGAAAAGGCTCTGCCACTTCATTTAAAAACCTTAAAGATGAGGAAATGAAGTAGAGACGAAGAACAGAAAGAAGAGCAGACTTCAGGTACCACTGTAAGAGAACGAGGGAGAGCGAGAGGGCAGGGCTGTATCCAAACCAGCTCTTTGTTTTTGTAGAATAAGTCAATAAAGTGCAACATATCTGGTGAAAATGGAATTTCTCAAATTGGCTTCTCTACACTCTTAGAAATAAGGGTTCTAAAAGGGTTCTTCTACAAGGCCTGAGGTTCTACCTAACCATTTGCTTCTGAAAAACTCTCGAAGAAAGGGTTTTTCAATGGTTCTTGGTACACAAATAGTTCCAGTAAGAGCCATGTTGATCCAGGTAACTCTTTAAAACCCCTTTCCTGAATAAAGGGTTTTAAAAGGGTTCTTGGTGGAACCCTCCAAAAGGGTTCCAGATGGAACCTTTATAAAAAGGTTCTACCTGGAGCCAAAAATGGTTCTCCTATGAGAACAAGCCGAAGAACCTTGTATGGTTCTACTTAGCACTTTTATTTCTAAGAGTGTCGTGGACACACCCCCAGCATTTCAGAGCAGAGAATTATGAACAAAAATGAATTAAAATCTATTTTTTTTAACACTTTGTCACCCCACAGCAAAATGTGTTACGAACCACCTTGTCATATATGAATAGGTTTTTTTTTTTAATCGCTATACACACACTTTAAGAAACTTGTGATATTCAGCATGTGTGTAAAGGCTCTGTCAGTAGATTGCGATGCACTATTGCTCACTTATACACATGATTATACACATGATGAAGATGATGTTAACACAAATAGTATCAGGGTAGTTAATCTCTGTCTTAATGGTTCTACAAAATATATCTTTTTTGTTAGAAATAGAAAACAATCTTGCAATCATATTCTAGATCAGCGGTGTCAAGAACCGGATCATTTCACATTATGATTAGATCCTTATCATAATGTGAAATACTATATTTTTCACTTATATCAACTGTGACTAAATGTTGTGTGTCGTTTTTAGATCCATTGTAGTCTGTAAGTTGTGTGTAAATGGTAAACTTAGGTTGTTCACCATGTGTTTTGTAAAAATTAATTCAATGTCAAACAAAGTTTTAGTTCTTGTTGTTTCTAGGTTATTATTTGACTTGCCTATGGCTGCCAAACTAAAACGAGTTTGACAGCCCTGTCCTAGGTCCTCAAATTGCCATTGGCCTTTCATGTAATATTGCTCCTATTTGTTAATTATCCCGACATGACCCCCTTCGCTAAATAGATGTAAGATTACTTTGTGGTGTTTAGTGGAAGAGGCTGGCTACTGCACTCATGTAAACTCGTTAATATTTAAGACAGCCGAGATAGTCATCTCATAAATCAAATGACATATTTTGACAGCTCATTTGAAAAGATTTAACTGCCTGATTGGTTTTAATCAGCGAGGATTAGCTTTATAAAAGACCCAGCCCCCCTGCTCAAATAATTTCCCATGCACTTTTAAAATTTGTGACTTAATGAGGCGGACAAGTTTGCACACTCACAATCAAGACCTTTTATATCAGCTCAACAGTTGGAACCTCAAGTGTAGACGTTGGATTGACCGTCCTCTGCCGTGCAGAGCCCACAAGCTGCTTTTATGTTAACACAGGTAGCTCTACCCCCTCTGGGCCTTTGCTTGATGTCGAGGCCTCATTGGTTTGGAAACATGTCATTTATCTCGACTGCAGTGTGACATGATTTGCAGCTGACCGAACAGCTGTTCTGTGCGATGTGATTCCAAGACTGCTGAGCACCAAAGGTTTGGAGAATGTGCGTATACGGCCTTCCCCTGAACAAGGACATCTTGCCTCTCCCCTCGTTCCCATCCCCCGCTGTCCTGTGCCTCGTTTTCCTTGAGCCAGTCTTTGCCCAGCAAGGATTGATGGGGGCTGTGTGAGCCATTAGAGGAGAAGAACTGATTATAAAGCTGAGATGTGGGGAGAGCACTGCATGATGAAATGGCAACGTTAAGTGAGAAAGGTCTAGTGATAGGCTTTTTGCTTTGGGCTGCTTTCTGTGGGTGTCACTTTTGATATGGTAATTGATACCATAGTGCTATAGCCTTAAGCATTAGTAGCAACAGCTATAGCAATGCCAGAGGTTGTAATTATGCTAGTTAGGTCTATAAGCTCACATGCTCGAGCACAGGTTTGAGTCAATCTGGGCATTTTCACCCCAATCATCACCCCAATCACCACCTTCTTTTCACAAACTCCAGGTGTCTGGCTTCTTTTTCGTTAGCGAGCAGGTCCTTCAGCTGTGGACTCTACTGAGGGTAATTTATTTTCTCACACTGGCATTTATTTCATAATCACCTGTGTTTGATATAGTCCAACATGCACAAATACACGCTTAAGTGGGGACCAAAGCAGGTGAACATTGGTGTACATTTTCAACAGTAACACAAGTATTTGTGCAGAATATAAATGTAAAAAAAAAAAACACTCCCAACACACAAACTAGTGACGAGCAAAGCAGTTGTCTTCAGTATACTGAATCATTAGAATGAGTTAAAGGTCACATAGAGTGGTCCTGGTGCACATATATGTTAGTTATGGAGGTCTACTTACATACATTAACTTGTTTTTATGGTCAAAAACCTCCTAGTTGCTGTAAACAAGCCGATAGAAATCCTCTTTTCTGACGCTGTTCCCCAGCCGCGATATTTCAGACTCAACTCTTTCCGTCCATCAGTGGCCGGCAGTCTGTTGACGTCACATTTTAGTATCGGCTCATCTGGTTTGGAACCTCGCCTCAGCAGTTACTAAAAAAGTACCCGATAACGGGTACCAAACCCGAATGGAAAAGCACACTTCTGAGTCGTGCTAGAACTGTGAAGGGTAAGGCGGGTAATATTTAGTTAAATACATCGGATCAGGATTGTGGCCAAGAAAAGTTTGTGACACAAATGCTTACAGTGACAATACTACTTAGCTCCTTAACATGCTGCAATTGACTCTGATGGAGATGTAAGTACATTTGCAGATCATAAACATTAGCATTGGAAAAAATGTAAATCTCATCACAATTTGTTAAGTACTTCTTTAATTTCACTCTATTAAGTATAGTAAGTAAATATTAAGGAATCTTCAGGAGGTTTCAATACAACACTGGGTTATAATTACAAAGTATTTCATGTTAAATTAGGTTCTAAACTACTGTTTGACAATCTAAGTACTTGCATGAGGCTAAAGCAGTCGACGTCATGTGATAAGTCCTTATATTCTCGAGTGGTTTGAACTGAGAAATACTTTTCAGAAAACAACGACGATGTAGACTGTTGTTTGGGAAAAACAGCAGAATCTATTACATACTGAATTGTCGTCGTGCCAGATCATAAACCCCTCTGCACAGGTGACATCAAATGATAAACACTGAGATTGTTTCAAAGGAACAATGGAGAGTGATTTGTTTTCCTCGAAAAGTGCCAAACAATACCCCAGTCCAATTCATTATCAGGAAAACAACAAGGATTTCTTTGTAAATTATGTAAAGCTGGCAAATGAAGAACACTGTCTGCATGGAGCTCAAAGCGAGTACATCACCTGCAGCACGTTACACATCACTATTCTTGCTCCTACTACTGTAGTATGACTAATGCTTTGTCGATATTACGGCATTAATTATTTATCAATATTACATTTAAAATATGGGTCACGCAGGCGAGCAGAAATGTAAGGTATACATGGGAATAAGTCAATGAATTTAAATATATTCATCAAATATTAAGCCTGTAAAAGTAATTTTGAGGAGTCCGCACAAGCTGCTCCTCTGTGACATATATTTGAGGGGCTGTTTTTCAAAGATTCCAATGTCCACCTGCCGATGAAGAATGGGCCTGTGAGCAACCGATGTCTGCCTGAAGATACATCCATTTTCTCAGGGCCTCTAAAGTGAGAAACTTTGACAGACGGCATGAAGAAAAATGGGCTCAGGCAGGCTGTGGTGAATGGTGCATCATGGACATCATTCTGCCCTGGATGATTAGCCATTATGTCTGTTACTATCAGGCAATTTAGCTGAGCTGTCCTGCACCAGACAATGAGTGCTCTGGGGGCTTTTCGCTGTTTTTTTTTTTTTTTTTACTTCCTCGCTGAAGAAGAGTAGACATTCTACAGTTTGAGACTTTGTTCCACTTAATTGAGTGAGCGTTTAAACTCATTCGATCAAAGATTACACTGGGGCCTCTGCGATGCTCAGTTATGATTACCATGTATCTGGGCTAATGCTGAAGTGTGGAGTGCAGAGGTCATCTCCAGTGAAGGACTGGCATAGAGTAGCACAGCTAATAGAATCCTGGACTAAAGGACTCTGTGTACATGTATTTGAGTATGTATAGAATTTTCTAAATATGTTTAAATGCTATACATGCTGCAGTGATCTCATTATAACAAAGCCCATGCGTTTGATTTGAAGATCAGATTTGCCCCTTTTGACTGGGAGAGACAGGCCCACGGTTGGTGTAGTGATTAGCGCTTTCACCTTTGCAGCAAGAAGACCCAGGTTCCCGGGTTCGAGCCCCGGTTGGAACAAGGGCCTTTCTGCAAGGAGTTTACATGTTCTCCCCATGTGTGCGTGGTGTTTTCTCCGGGTTCTCCGGCTCCCTCCCCCAATCCAAAAACATGCAATATGGGGATTAGGTAAATTGGTCGCTCTAAATTGACTGTAGGCGTGAGAGTGAATGGTTGTTTGTCTCTATATGTGACCCTGTGATGGACTGGCGAACTGTGCCTATTGCCCTATGTCAGCAGAGATAGGCAGAGCACTCCCCCCCCTACGACCCTCCCACAGATAAAACGGTAGATAATGGATGGATGGACTGCTAGAGACGTTTGCTTTTCACCAAACAAGTGCAAAGTAATAATTATCTTGGTAACATTATGCACTTATACATATTAGGGTTGGGAATCACAGGGTACACGATACCACGATTCTGTGATAATCACTATATTCACTAGATTTTTCTATTTATTCACAACATAGAGAACAGGAAGCATTGTACGTGGACGGGGCATCTCTTAACGTAGCTTTCTCCACCATTATCCCGCTGTAAACTCCCTCTTTTTCAGCCATTTAACTTCTGCTCCAAGATTTCCCCCAAAGAAATAGCGACGCCGGGCGAGTGAAACTGCCAGAGACTGTACACTTTAGTGCGCCATTTCATTTTGTTAATTAAAATATCAATAATTGCCCTGGTGCATCATCTTTGTAATCATTATTGCACAAGGAAGGATGCCGATATATCACCAAATGGATATTTTTTGACCCACCCCTAATACACAGTACAGTAATTGGAGGTCATATTACAACAATACCAGTCAATTAATCATGTGATTTCCAGATTGTTACTGAAATTGCTATTTGTGTGGCATCTACCGTGTTTGTTTTTTTTTTGCAAAGTGGTGGCCAGTACTTGGTTAAAGATGCCTCATTATGTCTTGGACCATCTGTGCTCCTCCTGTAAAGCTGTGACATGCTGTCAGTGCAGGATGTGTAAATAAATGGTGGCTCCTTACAATCTTGTTGAACGAATTACAAGATTTGCCCTGGTATTTGCTATGTTGGTGCATGCTTTGGCAAAGACGAGCTCCACGCTGTAGCTGCAAGTGTGATCACGCCGTGCGTCTTTTTAGGCCAGGTTAAGGTTTTTACGGGGTTTACAGTGTCTACAACTAGAAGTCTAAATTCAGATATTTCAAGCCTGTGTAAGCCGCTGTAAGCCTGTAATTGAGGTGGCTGTAGTGTTATGGCACAGTTCCTAATGGTTAGGTCCTTTGGTAAGATTAATTAACTATTAAGAATAATAATGTCTTGATTAAGAGGTCAGGTGGTTAATTAAGAACGTTTTTTTTAAATTACAAAAAACATTAATCTTTCTGACTCAACCCCTCTTGTAATCTAGATTTAATGTTTATATTCACTACCGTTTTCAGTTTAGATCTTTCAATGCGCCAGAAATGACATTCTGCTCATATCAAGATCCTGTGTAGAAAGATACAATGCTGTCTTTTTCCTTTTTCATTTCTACAACTAGGTGAATTGACTTTGTTATTTCATTTGAAGATGCTGCATCCTACAATGGAAAGTTAAAATAACTCAATTAAAGGTGTTTCTAGTTGACAGTTGTTGGTTGTGTAGCAGGGAAATGCTTTGGGAAAGAATAATAATGATTGAACAGTACATTAGTAACATCGAATAAGGATATAAGGGTTGTGTGAACAACAGATTGAAATAATGCCAAAGCTTTCTAGAATACACTAATTATTTGTTATACTGTATGTGTAATATAGGGCATACTGACATGATTCCAGACAGCTGGTTATGTAGGAATAAAATTTATTCTACAATAAAAGTACATTTAATGTACTTTTATTGTCTCTAAATTGCCATTTTTTAAAAGTAATTGTCCAATATTACCAAAAACACTGACTCAAACTCAAGCAACCCATTAATTAGCCCAAAGTGAAGACCTGATTTGTCTGGTGGTCCAAAAAAAAGCAACAATTTTACCTTTTTACCTCCCTGATGTGGTTAAAACAGAAGGCATTCACGAGTCTGTCTACTTAACGTTCACGACTTCAGAGGCAGAAATTAGAGCTTACAGCAAGTGTCTATTATTACCGCTCTCAGTGGGAATTTACTGCTGTGACCTTAAAATGTCGATTGTTTTTCATCAGGACAAAGTGCATTTAAAACTCAGTTCCCACACCTTTTCAGAGCTCAATAGCCCAAAGTGAAAGACGAGTGGAAGCTGTCTGTGATTATCACGTTTGTCTATCTAAGCAAAGTAACAAACCAGCTGTGGAGGACGACAGATCTGACTGAGAGTGAGATAAACACACGGAAATTCTGACTGAGATATTTTAGTCCATTTACGTCTGAAGTATTTCTGTCTTTTTTAAAAAAGCCACTATTTTTGTCGTGCACATTTTGTTTTTTGATCTTCACCTATACGCCAAAACGCAGTCAAACTTCAACAACCGAAGGACAAGAGACTTTGAAATGGGAGTCTGTGTGAAGACAGTTACTATCACAGGAGTCTAACTCTCTGGCACCAATCTCTTCAGAGAAGTGACATTGAATAAGAGATGGAATTGAAATAATTAACTTAGAGTTTCATCATTATCGGTGCTAATTAGGGATGGGACTTTTTTGCTGTCTGAAACCGATATCACACACTTGAATGTTTACCGATACCGATATTAGGTCAAAACAGTCATCTTAGACCATTTATGAACTTTGAAGCCGAGCAACAAATATTTTTTTCTGCCAAAAAGAAGAAATAAACAGCCCAAATAAAATGCTTTTGCTGATTTTTATTCACATTTTTATCGTCAGGATTACAAGATTACAGGATTGTACTGATTCCAATCCCCAGTGCTCATCAATTATTTGAGTTCTAATTAACACTGTATGATCCTATGATAGCAAAAGATCCTTAAACCTAATGAACTCAAAATCTACTTCTTCACAAAAATATTGTACACACATAAATGCATTCACTGCATAAACACGAGTCGAATCGGAGAAAAAAAAAATACTCTGGAAACTTTATATAAATCTGCCTACATATTTACCACTTACTGTAAACGTGAAACACCACAGAATGTCATACGAGTGTGACATCTGCGGCGCTCCCACAGACAGACTGCGCGTCTCTTTGATCTGGCTTCCTTATGCCGAGGGAGGACAACCTATCGTGAAAGCTGAGAGATGGTGTGCTCCAGCTCCAGCTGCAGCTCCAGCCTCCGAAACAGTGAACACAGAAATATTGTCAGGAAAAACTGGTTGAGGGGAAAAAACTGAAAAAAAACTGTTGAGGCAGGGCCTCGTTTGTGAAAAGCTTAACTAACATTTTTCGCCTGTCATTAGACCAAATTAAGCGTAGAAGCTTCACACTCTCGTTCCCCCTCCTTTCTCCCTTCCTCATTAACCGCAGCCTTATTTTATGCTTTTTCCACATTTTTTAACATCCAGGCCTTGAGGTTTTATATATCGCAAGTCTTTGCTTACATGTGATGAAGTGCATTTTTATCACAGTAAATTATGCATTCTCTTATGTTCAAATCAGAAACGTGAAATTCCAATGCATGATATATAGGCCTCGAAGCAAAGCGCACACATGGAGGGGGTTGACGTAGAGAGAGGTTAACATAATATCTGGAAGAAATTAAGCATTTAAACAGCCATTTATTACAAAGACAACACGTCATGTTATCTTTAACAATTCAACTCACACACTGCCATAAGCAATATTAACCCCGTGCTCACTTCTCATGTCATTATAGATTAACGCTGGGCTTTGTCTTCATATTTTCTTTATCTTGGTCGCTTCTTTTCTCGCTGCGGTAAAAACCTCATCTGAATATAACCCTTTTTTCTGTACTGTATATATATGTACAGTATGTGGAAGAGTGGAGCCCGGTTCTAGCATAGTAGTCACCTTCAAATGACAGGCCTCATCTGTCTCCAACTCACCTTAATATTGTATCAGCATGGCTGCATGTCTCTCTCTCTCTCTCTCTCTCCTCTTGTAACATTTGCCTTATTGTCTGTGCTCTTCACATCCTTCTGTTTCCTCCTCAGATTCTCAGATACCCTCTCTCCCCCCTCTCCCCGTTCTCTATCTCAATGTGTGTGTGTGTGTGTGTGTGCGCCGTCTTGTGCATTGCCTGGCTGATGTAATTTGCAATCGCCTTTAGTAGTTGGAGACGCCAGGATCCTGAAGCCAATGCTCTTCATGCAGAGTGCTCCTGTGGGAGGCAGTGAGCCAGCACTCACCGAGCTACCCCTCGCTCTCACGCATTCACCATCCTCGTATGCATCCATTCCGTGCGTGTGTGAAAAAAAAAGGCAATCTGCACAGTGGTCGAGGATAATCAAAGACGCCATAGTAGCACTTGAACTGTTAGCTATAACACCGTAGTGTCAGTTTCAGTTAAGATGCTGGAAAAGTCGATTCCTTTGGGGTTCGTCACTTTTTACAGCAGTAAATATTCCGCTGCTTTGCTGTTGACTCACTATGTGTGTGTGTGTGTGTTTGCAGGACTGTAATCTATTCCTATGACTACGGAGAAGGCTTTGGAATGAAGAGCGCAATGGAGGGTGACGCCAGGACGACCAATCAGGTGGGAGCGACAGGGGAACTTGCAGCAGCTGTATATCATTTTTCTCAGGCCTCTCACAGTCACTCGAGGGCTTTCCATGTTTTTCCGTTTGCTATGCAAGGCAACGAGCCGCCTCGGCTTCTGCCAATAAACTTAACATCTTAGCATCTTTGAGCGGCAGCTCACTCGGCGTCACGAATTTGACGACGCGACTGCTTTACATGATCAAAGATATTGAATTTGAATCGCTTTGCCTCTCTTAGACTCAGAAATGAAATGTTTAATGGAGGACAGCTCGCAGTGATCTAAGGCTCACTCATAGGATGAATTATGTCTCCGCAGGTTCCCGAGGACCACGGGGAAATGGATGACAGTTCAGAAAAGACCCCCAGCAAAGCCTCCAAATCCCCCCAGAAAACCAAAAGGCCCAAGACCGTCCCCATCAAAGTCACGCTACTCGACGGTTCAGACTACGAGACAGGGGTCGAGGTACAGTCGTACAAATGTTCAGGAGTGTATCTTCAAGAAATTGGGAAAAAAATCACATGCTTGAGTTCAGTTTTATAGGCATTATGCATCATTTCATTTCAGGATTGCATGTTCTCCTAGTGTTTGAGTGGGATTTCTGATTTTATGTACTAACTTGGTTTTACCGATACCCTGTTTTGTTTTTATGCCGCTGTCATAAGAGGAGAAAAATAAAGCTACTACACCGCTTTTAAGATCTATCCAAGGAATAGGAAACTCCAAATTGGTTATAGTTGTGAATAAGAGCATAAGTGGTTGGGTGGTCTGCATATATTGGCCTTGTGATTTGCTGGTGCCCACTTCTATCTGCCCCAGGCTGGCTGATCCTCAAAGTATCAGTGGAATGGATAGATGGACGGCTGTTCTCTGGAACTTTTTTTTAATCTTCGGGTTTTACTTGCGCAAAATGATCAGCCATCATGGATAAACTGTCTCTTTGTTCTCACCTTCTCTTTCACCATCAATTTGCTCTGTGCTTATCCGATTTGTTTACAAAGTGATCACATCCTGAAAGCAATAACGGACGAAACTAAATAACGGAAGGATTGCTGATTGCAGTTTTACATGGAGGCGTAACAAAGAGCCATTCTAAAGCAAAAAACAAAACCCAAAATGTTAGTTTTCTTCACGGCAAAGTGTCCACAATCAACGCAAGCTCACGTCTTGCTGTGTCGGTGAGCAAATATTACAGCATTTTTGAAAAGCGCCGTACACCCCCCGCCCCCTCGTTTAAATCAAGCTCTTGAGTCAGCACAGTCCACTTGAGTGGGTTTTCGCCCTCCCTCGGTAAAACATGCTACTGAGTCAGGAAATGCGGCTCTGTTGCTTTTTCTCACTGAGAGGGGGAGTAGTGATGGATGGTGGGAGGTGAGACAAACTCTGCATTGGGGGGGATGGACGTCTCGGGGAAAAAAAGCATTTCCCGGCTTTCAAGAATTGTGACTCGAGTCTTTTTGCGTTTGTAAATAGGTGAATTCCCAGCACCGTCGGTGTATTTCGAATTTCACAGTAGCCCTCCACGCTCATCATACCTGAGAATTAATTTGTTCCTGGATTATGGAAGGACTTGTGAGGATGAGAAAGCGGTGTCGCAGGGAGCTGTTCCCGCAACAGAAAGGACACAGTGTGCATGATCACAGAGCTGCTCTGAAAGCACATTAAAGGCATCACTGAGACCCTGTTGGCTACTGCTGAAGATGGAGTATGATAGGAAGGATCTTGTTTGGGCGACACAACCTCATTCATATCAACTACACAGTTCTTCCTGGCTTCGCTGCCTGTCACGTGACCACACGTGTGTTACTGTTAAAGAAGCAGTGAGTGGAGAAAATATGTCAGGAGTCCAGGCTGAAGCGTCACATACACATATTCTCCATCAACCCTCAATCTCTCCATCTGTCTTGGTTTATATGCAAGAACACACACACACACACACACACACACACACACACACACACACACACACACACACACACACACACACACACACACACACAC